>NC_072735.1:165164594-165370317 GCF_026930045.1 Uloborus diversus | reverse complement strand
AGGGATTCGAACGTTTTGAGGTGTGCTGAGTCCATTTCGACCATTTTTGGAAAATGCCTGTCTGTGTGTGTGTGTGTGTGTATGTGTGTGTGTCACGTCTGTGTGTGACCAGTTTTTTGTGGCCGCTCTACAACAAAAACTACCGCATGAAATCGAACGAAATTTGGTACACATATGTGCCCCTATGTGAACTTGTGCCCATTAGTTTTTGGCGCGAATTCCTCCAAGGGGGGTGGAGCAATGGGACGTTTTTCGAGTTACGCGTGCTTGCTATTCCTCATGAAGTAACTGGCGGAATCAAACAAAATTTGGTCCATATGTTGGTATTAACAGGAACAGGTGCCGATTCAATTTTGGTGTCAATAACTCAAACGGGGGTTGAGCTATAGAACGTTTTTTGTCGTCAATTGTGACTGCTGTATCTCAAGAAATAATGAACGGAATGAAAGAAAAATTTATCGGCAAGTAGCCCTTAGTGGGTATAAGAACTGATTTTATTTTTGTGTCAACAGCTAAAAAGGGGGGGTAGCGCAATCACCCGTTCTTTTTTTCCATTTTGAGTGCCCTATCTCAAGAAGTAATGCTACGTTCTGGTTGAAATTTGGAATATATGTGAATCCATATGTAAACAGGCTTTGGTTCTATTTTGACGCCGATCGCTCCAACAGGTGTTGATTTTTTTTTTTTGCGAATAAAAATATTTTTATTAATGCAACAATAAGAAAGATAAATCGTAATAGATTGTCGTCTGCGTATTTCTCGTGATTTTAATTGTATGGAAATGATAGGAAATATTATCCCAATGATTTAAAATTTTTAACTGTTGCCATCTTATGTTTGTTAACAAATAAAATATTTGTAATTCATTCAAGCAAGGCTTTTAAAATAACTTTCAATTTTCGCTCTTTGCTTTGCTTTTGCAATAATTCAGACATTGGGATAGTCGTCAAGTTTTTGCATGTGTCATTTTGTTTTTGTTGGGAATATTGCTTCCTCGTCAAGCATGGGGAGGGATCAGAAAAAAAAAAAAAAGAAAAATATAGAAGAAAGTTTCGTGATGGCCACAACATACTAGTTGAAGATGTTATGACGTTAGCGAGTGAGCTCCTAAGGGCACGTATGGGTCTCATTCTATGTCAAGTGATCAAAAATTTAAGAAATTTTTTCACTCACATTTTTGGATTTCTTTGAAATTTGGCTCATTTGATTGTACCCTTCAATTTTATCAAAAGTATAAATTTTTAGCGCTTTTATTTTTTTATTTATGATGATTTTTGGAAAAACCCTCTTTTTTTCATGGATGCTTGAACATTAAATGGAAGATAACTCAGCACCAAATATAGATAGAAAGATTTGGTAAAAAGCATTTTAAAGTACATTAGTTGTTGTTTAATATGCTTTGCAGCATGACTAATTTTGTAAAAATTTTCATTTTTTAAAATTTAAATTTCTCAGAAAACATGTAATGAATTAAAAAAAAAAAAAAAAACCCAAATCACGCCTTACCTGGGGATTGAATTGAGAATTATTTTTACCCCATACGGGTTTTTTTTTTTTTTTTTCAGACCAAGTGTTTCTTTTTAGATCATAACTTCACAAAGTGTACTTGATTAATTCAATATCTGATAAGGAAATCATGATTCATTTCATTCCCTACTCCAGCACCAACCCTCAATTCCGGAAGGAGGAAAGAAATAGTTTGCCCCAAGATCGTAGCAAAATAGTGTTTCCCTCATGTTGTTTTAATGTTTTTTCATTCTTATCACACGAAACTACAAATAAATCAAAGTATCAGATCATATGTCTGTCCACACATAACTTTCTACAACATCAGGAGTTCAGTTTTTTTTCTTTTCTTTATTGCTTGTTTTGTTTTTAATTTCTGTTGTGAATGAGAGCAATGCAACGAGATCTATCTACACACATTAAAAGCAGTTATAGATCAAACAAATTTTGCTCTTTTTAGCATAACCTTCCATGTTGTTAAGCTTCATTCCAGTTTGCTCACCCCCCCCCCCCCCTCTCATCTACCATTCCACTTTTTGAAAAAAAAAAAAAAAAAAGCTGAAAATGAAAAGGGGTTCTATTCAGTGATGTTCCCATCAATTTTTCTGAGGGTATACTCCCAGTAATCCATTATGCACAATATGTGTATGCATCATATACATAATGTCTAAAAAAAATGTTTGAGAGCATACGGAATATTTAGAGTATGGCCCTGGTTCTTTTTGTCTGTTAAAGTTTTCCCAATGTTTAGTGTTTGTGACCCCCCACCCTCCCCCATTTATGAGCGTTAGTCACTTCTGATGTTTGGCAGCGTTTGTTCTCTTACGTACCAGCTTTTTTTTTTTTTTTTTCAACTTTAAAAAGTTTTGAAAAAAAAAAATTAATTTGAATTTTGACATCTTGAATTCAAATTATGTTTTTCGCAATCACGAGTGTGTGTGTGTGTATGTATGTAGGCATGTGTGTTTGTGTAGTTAGGCATGAGTGTATGGGTAGTTGTGTGTTTGTGTGTGTGTGGGGTGTGTGTATGTGTTTGTGTGTCTGTATGCATGTGTGTATGTGCTTGTGTATGTATGTGTGTGTGCAGGTGTATGTATATATGTGCGTGTATGTAACCATGTGTCTGTAGGATATCAAGATGGCTTTCGCTATAGGAGCAGCATCGTGAGGAGCCGGTCGACGGTGATGCTGCAGAGGGTGCTAATAAAATCATAGGAATGCCAAAAAAAGTCAAATGAAAGCAATAAGCAATCGTGATTGCTCAAAAAAGGTGGTGCGTTGGCTTGGGGGGGGGGGGGGGGGGCTTACCAATCTACAAATTCATCCCAGCTCATATCAAGCATGTTCATGTTTACTTACTACTCACTAGACCATCACCAGTAAGAAAGCCCCCATGTTTTACTAAATAGAATCTGGAAAATATCATTTCTTAAGTCAAATTTTATTCAAAAACTAGCTGCGTCTCGCCCGGCTTTGCACGGTCCACCTCGAAAATAAAAGTTATGTCAAGTGACGCGAGTTCAACAACGAGTTGAACCAAACCGATTTGGTTCAACGAGTTGAACCAAAAAAAAAAAAAAGTCAGTGAAATTTTGCGGCAGATTGCGGAACCCCCCCCCCCCCCCCCCCCCCCAAAAAAAGTAAACATTTTAAATCCCCTGATTACACGAAAAGCCTCAAAACAAAAACAAGAATTTTACCTGTTCATATTCGAGAAAAAAAAATGGCAACAGATCTTTTATCTTAATGATTTTCTTCACGCTATACATTTTAATAAAAGCGTTGTTGCCAAAAGTTGAGATGAAGCACTGAATAATAATTTGAATGGAGGAAAGCCTTTGAAAAATATGGATTTTATTTTGAAATCTAAGAGTCATAATTAATAATTTTTAATTGATATCTCCGCTAATTATTATCGGAGGATTATGTTAAATAGCCAAACATGAAGACGGGAAGATGACGAATCCATCGATACCTGGTTCGATGGTCAGTTCACTGTCGTTCGGGAGAAGAAGCTTGGACATAGATAGATAGATACTCAGATTTTATATGTATAAGATGCATAAAAATTAATCCCATTGAGTTCCCAACTAGAAATTTTGCACAAATGAAGATGTAATACACAAACATTTTTGTATTTTTTTTTCTTTTTAAATTCCTTATCAAATCATTATCTATATTTGGTGCTGAGTTATCCTCCATTTTATGCTCAAGCATCTATGAAAAAAGAGGGTTTTTCGAAAAATCCGTCTCATAAACAAAAAAAATAAAAATAAAAAAAAATAAAAGAGATAAAAATCTAAAAAATTTGACTTTTGATTACCTTGAAGGGTATAATCGAGGAGCCTAATTTCAAAGAAAATACAAAAATGTGATGAAAAAACTTTGGATCACTATGACCACACTTTGGTATGCTATCGACAATTGTCATTAGGAATTATTTTTTTATTAGTAAGCATTATCAATGATTGAAAAGACTTTGAAAGGACTATTTATAAGCTCAAAGATCTATTTATGATTAAAAAGGATTTAAAAAAAAAATCTTTGTCATTTTGTTTCAATAATATCTAATTTCCATATGAACATTTGATTTTAAAAACCGTGTTGAATCTCAAATTTATGCAAAAGGTTATAAGTGCATTTAAAGTTACTGTGTTCTGATAAAAAAAAAAAGTATGTTTAAAAGAAAGGGAAAACCGTAAAAAATCATTAAAAAATATTTAAATTTTATTTCCGTTGCCAAAAATCGGGTTTTCGTTTAAAAATTATGACTATAATAATTCTTTATGTATTTCATTCCTAAGAATAAGGAAAAAAATTACCATTCATTAATTTTGAATTTTACTATGAAAAAAATTAAAATTGAAAGAACAGGGGGTTTTTTTGAAGAACTCTAAGGTCGGTTGAGATAAAGAGCTGAAAATTTAGCTAAATTATTTTTATTCGACACCAAAATGATCTCCCAAGTGCAAGTCGAAAAAGCCGCAAGGGCAGATTTAACATAGAAACCCGGCTACAGACTTTCATAGAACTGTTCAAATACTTATGAATCAGAACGTCATTTCAATTAACAAACATAATTGTCTCAATTAAACGTAAGTACAGTCAAGCCCGCTTATTAGAATTTTTTGTGGAAAATTGGCTATTCCATTAAGCGGGCTTGACTGTATTGGATAATTCGATGACTTAGTAAACATAGGAAAATCAGTCAAATGACTAAAAAGAAAAGAAAAAAATCTCTTGACATTAAATAAAAAAACCTTTTGGAAAAAAAAAATATATAATTGCTCAATAAATAATGTTTTCTTTGAAAAAAAAAGAAAAAAAAAGTCCTTTACTTAATATTTGCGAGTGAAAATAAGAGGTTCTTAGAATAAAACGACGAACAAAAAAAAAACCCTTTTAATCATAAATAGACCTTTGAGCTAATAAACAGCACTCACAAAGTCTTTTCAGCCACTAATAATACATCCTGATAACAAGAACCATACAATTTGCCTATTAACACACTTCGCATGAAGTCAGTTTGTACACATCCCCTTAAGAGCTACCTCGCTGACTCCATAAAATTTTCAAAAATAGTGATTTTTCAAAACTTTATAACTCTATCAATTTTGGTCGCAGAGGAGTGATTTTTTTTTTGTTATAAATGTTTGTGCGTCCAAAATGTTTTACTAAATATCATTGCTACGACTGAGGGACTCTATACAAAGCTAAATTGTGTAACTTTTTCAAAATTTGATTTTTTGACAAAAATTTCATGAATTTCTAGTCTTTGACAATTTAAAGATTATTCAAAATGGAACTATATGCTTATCTCTAACTGTTTAGGAATTAGCTATTGGTTTACTTTTAGGGTTGACACCCAGTATATTAAGATTATTATTATTCAATGGGAGGGGGACAGCACTAGTCAATATTGCCTAGTGCGGCAGAACTACTAGAGCCAGTCCTGGATGCATGAGCTGCATCGGTTTAACACATAAAAGTCAAAAATTGTCAAGGCCCGTAAGCGTATTTAGTGGGGACATAGACAGAGAAAGTAAGCTAAGAAATAGTCTAGAGCAAAATGTAGCCTTCCTTCTACACAAATCTCCAATTCTTAGGTTAAATCTAGGTAGATAGGATTCTGTTACTCTGTGATATTAGGTAATTTTTGTTGTTTTAGCAACTTTTTTTTTTGCAAATAATCAATTATTTGAAGTTAAAAATATTTTTTTAACTTTTCATCCAGAAGAAATTAAACTATTCTATTATGTTTTTTTACGAGGTAAATGTTGATGTCGCACTTAATTTAATGTAATTTAATGATAAACATTAAATGATATGTTCACTAAAAATAAAATACCTTAAGAGTTCTTTGATTCATTTTTATGGTAAAATAAAATGGCAGACTTAGTTAAATGCAAGAGAAATTGGTGCAACATTTTCTTAGAAAGAAAAAAATGACAGTAGGGAATTTTCATTGAGGGGGGAAAAATTTTAAAGAGAAGGGAAAATTCTTGAGATTTGACATTCGTTTTAAGCATGAAAAAGGGCATTTATCAATTGATTTTGAACTCAGTCTGGATCTATCGTTAGTTCATTACATCCAACTGCTCAACATCCCCACACTAACTACTGATTATAATGTGTTTGTAACAATAAAATAGCAATATTTCAATACATACCTTTGAAACCTTGAAATTGCAGAATTTCATCATCCCACAGCCATTTTCATTATGAAGTTGAAGTTCTTGAATTGTAATTATATTTTGTTACAGCTTTCTGTTTCTTTTCTCGATCAGTGAAGAGTGATATTCTAAGCACTCACAACCAATTATTTTAAAACAAAAATCTAAATGCTGACCATTTTGGTGTTTATTTCCAGTAAAAGCCTTCTTTAGTCTGCAGACCAAGTGAATGCATTTTTAGAATCATTTAAAAAAAATGCAATTAGCAAGAATGAAAAAAAAAATAATATTTAAAATTTCTTTTGAGTGCAAATCATTGCCATGTTTTTAAAAGTATACAAATTTGTGGTGCATGTGTCATGTTTTCTTTTACTCTACACATGCTTATTGAAATTCATATTCATTATGTTTTTTAAAAACATTGATCTTATTAACACAAAAAATGTTGAGCTTCCTACAAGTTGTATCTTTCTTGAAACGTGCTCTCTTGCAGTTTTTTTTCTGCCTCTCCCTCTTTTTTAAAATAAAATACAATAGGCTGTTAGAATTCAAGAATTAACATTTCATAAACAAAACATTTATTTACAAGAAATATTTGGGTGTTTTCTGCTTAATCTTCTTACATTTTACACTATGAAAAGACTTTCAAGTATTAATTTTACATAGTAACTTATATTTGTTTATATATATATATTTTTTGGGTTTGAACTTTCCACTGAAAGCTCTCTGCATTATTTATTACATTATAAAGTGTTTTATTCATAAATACTTTCTTTTTTTTTAATACAACTTTCATACTTAGATATGTGAAATGTCCATATATTTTAATTTTCATTTTAATTTTTATTGTTTTGGCATTCTATTAAATACTATGTTCACAAAAAGGTTTAAAATTTTAAAGCATTTAAAACTAAAAAGCTTTCCCACAAGATTGTAGCAAAATATGGAGTAACACTAACCACATTAGAATATATAACAGCAAAAACAAGAATACTTACAACAAATTAAGTTAAGTTTCATATCAAACCACTTGTTTACATTAAAAAAAACTGTTCTAGTCAAATTGAATTTCATGCATGTTTTCATGAATTTTTAAATTCTTACTATTAAAAAAATATAAATATGGTAAACGCTGCAATTTTATTTAAGTACAGCTACTTAAAATTACTTACCAAAACTGTCACGCAAACTGCATATCAATCTCACAGTAATTAACATTTTGCACATGCTCGTATGTTTATGGCAACTTCATAAAATAAATTTACCAGGTGCTTCGTGACATAGCAACATTTCCTGAACTTGAAAGCATTCAAGTATTCTTTTTAGCTGTTAAAAACCATTTGCTGCCATTTAATGTTTTTCTTTTTCAATTGCAATAATTTAATAATAGTTTAGCATAATTTTTGTGATGTATAATAATTTCATTTTCTTTGAAATGAATATACTTGTAGATGGGGGGGGGGGGGGGGGGGAGAAGAAAGAATATAGTGCTCTAGTTCACACACATAACTTTACTCACAAACTGTAGGACTCAAATTTTACTTTTAGAGCTCAAGTTTGTATAAAATTTTTCAGGAGTTAAAAAATGACAAGATGTGTTCATTCTAGTTGAGTTATTTTGATGAATTAGATTATAAATTTACTTCTTAACAAATCTGATAATATAATGTAAATCAAGAATAACTATTTGAAGAGTCACTACAAACAAATGGATTTGTGCGAGAGAGTTACCACATTCTATTACAGGTTTAAAAATATGAGCTATAGAAAAAATTGTTTACAAAACGGTGTTTCGAATTGCTTTGTTCTTTCTTTTGAGTATTATCAAAACCAAGTTCATAAAACTTTGTGTCATGATATAAACAGGGCAAACTCAAAAATTCATAAATAAAAATAATTCAAAGACAGCTAAAATCAAAGAGCTGTTTTGAGGACAATCAATGAGATAAGATAATAATACAATGTTAATTAGCACCAATTTACAGAAAACTGCAGACATGTGTTTCAGGGTTACAAGGAACCCCATTTTTTACGCCAAAGAAGTGAGCATGTGGATAAAGGGACGTCCGACAAAAGTTTCCTGTCATTTTTGTTCGATGCGTTTTCATTTGTTAACTTACTTTTTCCCCCATTCAAAAAGGCGTCCTTGTAACCATGAAACATGTATCTGCAGTTTCTTGCACAATTGTGCTTGGTAACTTAGTATTATTATCTTTCAGCACAAGCTATTGAATATTAAGCAAACTAATTACATAAATTAAGAAATAAATATATGTATTTATTTTTTAACCATTGAGAATCTACATCAATGTTTAGGAAAATCCCAAGTCATGAAATGGATAATATATGCTGTGCCCTTTACTACTATTTTTCATATTTTGTCCATTTTATGCTCCAGCTTTGTTTTTTGAGAACATTCTTAAATATTGAAGTGTCAAAGACGTACCTAAAAGCAAGTTTATTTTTCAATCTTTAAAAAAAAAATTCTTTATGTTTCTATTTATGCTAACAGTTCTGTACATATTTTAAAAATGCACCTAAATTCTTTAATGTGAACATTTTAAAAATTCTGTACTTGAAAGACAACAAATATTTCATAATTTTTGTTTTGATATAAGGAAGAAAAAAAAAGGGGGGGGGGGAGGAAGTAATGACATGGTCAAATGCAAGAAAAAATACAAAACTAAAGTACAAATAATATTAAGAAAAAAAAAAGATTCTTCACATCATGGAAGTTTTACATTCATCAGCAGTCAACTCTTTATTATTTCACTCTGTTTATCTCAATATTCTGCTCTCTTGAAATTTTTGCCGAGCCCCAAACCGTTGTAAGTGCTAGTGAAAAACATTTGCTAATATAAAGTTCTTCAACTTATCCTGGAACTTCATGCTATTATTTTTCGATAATTTTCTCAGGTCAATTAGACAATATGATTACTAAGTATCTTTTTTTTATGACTTTGAAATACAAAACTGAACATTTTATTCACTTAAGGGAAAATATTTTTTTAATGAGAATACTGTACTGTCCTATCATTTGAAGACATCAAAATCGAACACACCGATAAAACGTCAACATGCTTTCAATAACTGCGTTTTTTTTTTAGATAAAGACCCTTGTATTAAGTGAAATATTGTTCGAGACTTGGGGAGAAAAAACACATTTTATACATTTGATTTGAGAAAATAATACTTATAACTCTTACCTTGAAAAGTTAAACAAAACATTACAATTAATGACAGAACTGCTACGTGTAAATTTTCAGTATATGCTGAGTTACATAAATTAGTTTTATCTAACCATTTGAGAATAGACTGAATTTTTGTCACAATATAATGAATTTTAAATGCAACATTTGAAAATGAAACCATGATATGGATAGAAGTCTGTTTATTCTTTTGAAATTAGTTTTCATTTTTTCTTTACGAAGAGGGTTGTAAAATTTAGTACTCATTTCATTTTTGAAACTCATATGACTTGACATTACAATAAAAACATCTTAAAATAGTTAAAAAGAACATTTGTAAGTGGAGAAATATCACAGGTTTTCTGATGAGTATGAAGTCTGTGCCTGTTATTTATTAAAATATGCTTCTAAAAGCTTTGAAGTCAAATTGAAAGTTTACTAAAAAATTATGTATTGCAGGATTTAAGCTCCTCTCTTTCCACAAATGATATATTTACATTGATGAATTAATTGACAATTATGTAAATGATGAAATATTTTCTTCTTTAAAGCCTGGTGAACTTTTGAACTTAATCAAATGATTTATGCCTATTTACAAAATATTGATCCAATACTACCTTGAATATGTAGGTGGATCTATATGTGT
Organism: Uloborus diversus; assembly: GCF_026930045.1. Taxonomy (NCBI): domain Eukaryota; kingdom Metazoa; phylum Arthropoda; class Arachnida; order Araneae; family Uloboridae; genus Uloborus; species Uloborus diversus. The sequence continues at coordinate 165,360,304 of NC_072735.1, read as the reverse complement.
CAATCGATTATTACTTTGCAATAAATTCTGTTCAAAATCTTCTAACAATTTTACTAAATACTTTCTTTTGAACCTAAATGCTTCACTTATTACTTCCCGAACCATAAATATTTGAATATCAAGATTATTGTCCACCAACTCCAATTGCTTAAAAAGTTGTTCAAAGTCTGCAATAAAAAGAAAAATACATGAATTAGTCATTTGTACATATGAATATGCACACAAATATTACACAATAAGCAATAAACCTTATAGTTTTATAATAGGACTGAAAATAATTATTAAAAAAAAAGAAAATTTATTGATGAATAACTCTATTTTCTGCTAAATAAATTCTGCAAAGAAATATATTTTGAAAGAAAAAAAATAACAAAAATGAGTGATTAACGCTTTTAGTAGTTAATATTAGAAATTGAAATATATACTTTCAATTTTGTAACTTTAAAACTTTAATGAATGAATTCTACTGTGCAAAAGAAATTAATATTTTCAAAAAAAAAAAAAAAAAATAATAATAATAATAATAATAAAAATAAATAAATAAAATAAACCTTTATTCATAGTTTAATTAATTGACCTCTTTGACAACAGGAAATTTTCATACTGTATGTCAGGCAGTTCTTAGTTCTTTTACAAGATATATTTGAATGGTTTTATAGCTCACAGTAAGTTGATTTGTATTCTGATACTACATAATACAGGATTATGGAGTTCACACAATTGGAAAAAAGTGTGAAATATCTCCTGAAAAAGAACTAATGATAGCGAGATGTATGGCATGTTCTACATTTCTAATGTTGAAGCGGTAAGGTATATTTGAAAGATATTAAACTATACTCAGCCTTTTGCACAATACAAAGTAGAAATTCACAATATTCAATTCAAAGTTAAAAAAGCATATAGAAATTAAAATTGTAACAAATCATGGAAAAATAGAGGATAAAAATAAAAAATAAAAATCATGAAAACTAAAACTAAAGAGGGGGAGAAGGAGACTAATTAGACAAAAAAAAAAAAGGTTGAGGAAATTAATTCAGAGCATTTTTCAATACTACTATTTAAACCTTTTTTTCTCCCAATATCATCTTGCGTGAATGAAAAGATATGAGAAGTCTTCATTTCTAATATATTATTCATTTTAATTTTTTTTATTAGTGTAAAGTATTAACATTTTTTGTTACCATTAAATAATTTCAAAAACTTGTTTACATATCATCAAAATCTGAAATCAAAGGTTAGTTAACCCATTAAGCGCCGAGTCTCCCATTTTGGGAACCTTCAATTAAGATTTTTTTCTTCATCAAGTAATTAAGATATCATTTTGAAATTTTTTAAAATGAATGATAGAGAACCAAACTTTACTGGTAATTTTTTCAAAAAGGTTTGGAATGTAAATTCTTTTTTGAAAAATTTTTAAATTTTGCGAAAATTTCTTGTTTTTTGCATTACACAGGGAAAAAATTCCCTAAAAATAATAAATGCAAATACAGGAAATTAGAAACATGGAATATGAAGCTCAGTAGACCTTTTTTCAAATCACAACAAACAGGGGCCAAGAAAAATAATTTAAAGGAGTTTTAGAGGACTTTATTTACTGAAGTCCCAAAATGGGAGACTTGGCGTGTTCTGATTAGCAGAGCAAGTCATGCCCAGTAGAAATCGTCTTCACCCATTTTGCATGAATGAACTCTCCCCTTTTTTCCTGTTGAAGCCACAGCCCTCTTTGTAGTTTCTCATTGTAAACACTCTTTTGTTGTTCAAGGTCAAGAGCAGGTGCTTTTATCAAAACAAGTAACATTCCATTCGTTTAGAAGAAAGTTCTGAAAAACAGGGGTGCCAATCCTCCCTAAGGAGGATGACGCATCTCTCTGAATTTCTACAGATCACGAAAGAGATTTCCGTAAAAGGAGTTCATATTCCCTTTAAAACTATTCCTCTCCCTCCATAAAAATATTTTGCAGCTCAGTCAGCTCCATGCTCCCCTCCCCCTTGAGGGCGCTCCCCCTTCAATTAGGGAGGTTGAATTTCAATAAAGAAATTTCTTCACCTTTTTTTTTGAAATCAAAAATGTAGTAAGAATTTTTGACTTTGCTACGAGCTTCAAACACTATTAAAATAATATATTTTAGCTTAAAACAAGAAGATGAGTGCAGTATCACTTGTTTGTGAATCGCCGAATTCTTTTCAGATAGTTGAGAAAAAAAAACTTTAATCGAAATCGTTTAGATCACAGATAATGCGATAACTGTCTCACTTTACATTTTTACCATTTATCGTAATTTGTTGGATGAAATTGGAGAAACTATGACCTTTGATAATTCCTCAATGCGAATCATGCTAGACATTTATCTCTAAAAACATTATGATGATGAATAAATCATGTCATCAAACATGTTGTGAAGCAACCGAAATGTTGACTGCAAAAAAACCCTTGCCTATATCAGGGAGCCCAAAAATATCATAGTTCCATTTTATAAGATACATTTTATATAGTGCTTCATGTGATTGTCATTTACTATTGCTCGATCCCCCTACATGGTTAATAGAAAAAAGCTACCTCTTCTCTTTTTGTGTATGAAAATCCTAAGGCTTTTTGCTAAAAGTTAGTAAAATGTGTGGGAAAAGTTCCGTTTTGTACAAAAATGTATAACTAGCATACTAATACTTATTAATGTTGCAAATATACACTGCTAGCCTCTGGGGCTGGCCTCCACAGCTTTTGTTGCAAGGGGGCCCAAAATGTATGGCTTTGGATGTCATGAAAACTTAAAAGTTCTACATTTTGAAGCTTGAATATGTTAAATATGTACACAAAGTACCAATACCTAGCCATATTAATTACATAAAAACGATTTTAGGGCTTTCTAATTGGATTTAGCTGGAAATTATTCAAGTATCAACATAGTGGCAGGGATATGTATGTTGTCCCCATTAAACGCCAAGTCTCCCATTTTGGGACCATACCATATCTCCTAACCTAATAAATATTTTTGCGAAATTTCAGCTACATATGATTAGAGATGTGTATTGAATATCAAAACACATGAAAACTTAAGTATTTTCAATGTGATTCATATAGCGGCGCTTAATGGGTTAATATTACATATCATCGCCTCAGAGCAACAGTAAGATATCTTAGCATTATTTCTGGGATTAGATATCTTACTGTTGCTCTGAGGCGACGATACATCAACGGATATGTCTCTAATATTTATCTTTAATTTAATATTGGACATGCTTATTCAAGAGATGCAGTGAGCTAGCTTAATGCAAGGAATAAGGAATTCCAATTAGATCCCTTCACATTACAACCCAAAGTTGACCAATATCACCTTTAAACCACTTTCCACCTAGTAAGGAATGGGTTGATACATTTGGGCTTATTGATAGCAAAATAAGCTAGTAAGGAATGGGTTGAAAATTCTACCTGCTTCCCCTAATGAGGGAGAATTGGTTTACCTTTAATGAACAAAATGAACCAAAAACCAATAAGTATGAACAATCAAATTTAATTTAACTTAAGACAACAAAGGTAATACTATTTGATAACTACGAAATGTGTGCCTGTTTATACACTCTGAGGATGTGCAACCCATGCATTATTGCTGCCAATGCTAAGCTGTTACGTTTGCTGCAGTAACAAAAAAATAATTAACTTAATATTGGAACAAAATCTCATAGCCATCGGGGTGTATGCAGTGTGGGGGGGGGGGGGGGATCTTCTGGTTAGAGGGTACTTTTTTTAATGCAAATTTTACTACCGTAACTTTGGATAAAAAAGCAAGGGAGCGTTTGTAAATTCGTAACACTAATGAGAAATAATGGAATCCCGAGTCGACACCCAGTTTACACGAAAGGGGGGAATATATTTTATCAATTGTCAACAGACATTCTGTGTTTGACATCGTTGGCATGATTCGTTTTTGGCAGATATCGCATTGGATGAAGATTCGAGGGAGAAAAATAGAAAGAATAAGAAATCGGGGACCGAAAATTTAAAAAATTTGAGAAAAATAAGGCCTGAAAGAGGCAAAAAAAAGGAGGAAAGATTTAAAAAGTCAACAGAAAAAGCCGGAATTCCGGCAAAAGCCGGAAAAATCTCATTTCTGTTTTTAACAAATTTAGAAAACTTATTTCTATGAGAAAAGTTTAAAGGAAAAATCTGGAGAAACAAAAAAGGACATAAGAAAATGCAATGCTACTTGGCATTATGAGTTGACTGACGTAGCATCATGTCCAATCAGCTACTTCGTTAATATAATACTTATGACCGAACAGCTACATACTCCTTCCAGGCTTTCTGACTTCTTTAAAAAGAGCACTTCTAACACGAATCATTTCTGTCCTAAATAAAGAATCCTGAAAATAGTGACTGATGTCATTCGTGCAGTTCATGTTTAATGCTGGCATAGTTAGATCTCCATCTTCCTCTTCCCATGAATCTACATGATTCACATTGCGTGAATTCACATGATTCATCATCTGCATGTCGGAGGTATTGTTCCAAGTAAAAATTCCATCTTCCACTGGTGCTGAAAAAGAAGCACTGAAATTATATACTGGCACAAATACACTACAATAAGCACAAAAAGTTTTAGTTAAAATTAGAGACATACCGAGTAGCCGAGTACCGAGTTCTTGGCCTTTCACTATTCGGCCGAGTTAACGAGTACCAATTATGTTTTAAGAAAAACCACCAATACACATGTGATGAATTTTGAACTTATTGGAATATTAGTATAGACCTCCTTGTCCATATAATAGTTTTTAAAACTAAATTCCTGGTGAAATTTAAATTTGACTTGTAAACTTGACTTGTAAATGATTTCAGAATATTATGTATGCTTGCGCTTTTTTATAAATTTTAATATCTGTCTTGGACAATATTCAATTTTTTGCAATTACTCATTATTGGCCGAGTATCTGACCAAAATTTGGCCGAGTACCGAGTACTCAGCAAATTGGCCGAGTAGTTACTAAGTACTCGGTACGTCTCTAGTTAAAATATTAAACACAGAGACAAATTACAAGATTTTATGCAATAACAAACTGTATTTACTAGTTTCAAACCAGTAGATATCCACTATAAGCATTTATTTCCTAACAAACAAATTTTATATAGAAATGAAAAACTTAAAAAATTAACTTTTTTTTCTTTTTAAGAAATTGCATGTATGTTTTTGAGTGGAAATCTTTTCTACCTTAATATCATGCTTTTGATTTTAATTTTTTTACATTATTAATTTGTTTGGTTATTCCTTTGGGTGAATCAATAGAACATGAATATATTGGATCCTGTTCTTTAACCCCCTTGCGGTTGGACAGTCCCAGAATTACATGTTAAAAGGATGAGATATCTCATCAAGAACTGCAAGGTGGTTAAAACAATACAGTTGGATCCCGATTTACAAACCTCTATTTAGCAAAATTCGAGATTTAACGATTTTTTCTTTTTTTCGACTAAAATGAAGGCAAAATCCCCTATTTTCGGAATAATAAACCCCAAATTAACAAATTTTAGCAGCCGGAATTTTTTTTTTTTTTTTTTTTTGTTAATTTGAATAAGGAATTATTGGATTGTTTTCCAAATGGTATATTCATATTGTCCAAAAAAGAGAAAGACTTTTCTTGGAATTGGCAATTTTTGACGGGTGAAGGGGCAACCAACAAGTATTAATTTTGATGCAGAAAGCGATAACCAAACTTCCAATAAAACTTACTTTTTCAAATGCTTTAAGTGGCCCGGAAACTGCAAAATATATCTTATGCAGCAGACTACAAATGACAAGGTATTTTTTTCTTTCCATAAAGGCGAAAGAGAAGTGCAGTTCCTTCAATTTTTTTTCACACCCCGATATTACGAATAACTCCGATTCAATGTATAAAAGTTTCCGTTTGGAAGAATTCATTAAACTGTGGTTAGACTGTTTTTGCTAAAATAAATTTGAACTCATATTCTACTGCAAATACTATTATGAATGTATTTAATAAGAATATACTGTTATTAAGAATTAACTGCAACTGTTTGTAGAGAGCAATGCTTTAGATTTAAATAAAACTTATTTAAATATCAAACTGTATTTGCAAAACTTAGTAATCTATTAATGAGAACTGACAACAGAGTAATTTTGTATAAAACATTTACTGCAGTTTTTATAATACTGCACTTGTATATTTTCTTAATTGAAAAACTATTTTAGAGTACTCACAAAGAGTTGGGGGTGATCGATCCTTTTCCATTGAGAACATGTCATCTTCAGATTCACTGGGTAAATTGTGAGGCAAAATGTCAACTTCTGGTGGTAAAGTGTTTAGATTTGGAATCATAGGAGATGGACTTTGAGGTCTCCAAACAGGAAAGTCTTTTGGCAAAGGTCCTGGTTTGCGTTTAGCTCTCGGTGAACCAACTATTGAATCCATTGGACGCTTCTGTCCCCTTACTGGAGATGCTCCACCACTTCCAGCCACAGGATCAATATCAGCTTCATCAACCATCATTCTCTGTGAAAACCATAACCCAAAATTTAAGTAAATTTAATTTTTTAACAAATTTAAAACCATACAATTACTTGAATTATGGGAATTTAAAAATATATTTGTTAAAACTATATGAAGCGAATAATACTTTGTCAATTTTAAATGGATTTCCAAACATATGTTGCCGAACTGGAATCGATTCAATTTCTCTCAGAGGTGGAGTTAAACGCTTTAAGTATTCTTGATAATTTCCCATTTGACTAACAGCAAGACTATGCATTTGATCTGAAAATATAATTAAAGCATTATCATTATAAATAATGAGCTACATTAGTTCATCAATCACTGTAATTCGAAAATATTTTTACTCTGAAAGTTAATTTATATACAAATCATATGAATTCTACATCTAATATTACAACTTTAAATAAAATTTTACTTCCTAGTTTATAAAGCAAAAATTATATTTAAAAAAAAAGTTTGTTTTTAAAGGTGAATTAAAACATACTTATTTACAAAGTTATCAAAATTGGTCTTAAAGGTTAGAACATTGATTGGTGAATAAAAATATTTTAGCATAAAAAATAAAGTTTTGAATTTATAACAGATCCTTAAACTGAGGAATTAAAAATCACTGCTCATTAGTAGAATTTTGGTGATACAAATACAATTTGGTGATGAAAAAGCTAACCTTCATCTTGAAGACGAGTATGGCTCAACGAACTTTGGAGAAAGTTCGATCTCATCCTTGCTAGCTGATCCAATATGTTATTCCTAGGGATATCATAAGCATTACGATAGCTTTCATGCTTTATTTCTCTGTCTTTAACGAATAAAACAAAGCCGTTAAAATCACTAAGCTCATTTTTCAATGCAGTAAACCTCTCATTCATTATTAAGTTTGGTGTCAAATTCATTTCGGTCAGCTTAGTGGCTGAACCGAAAGGGCGCTGTGGCGCAGGATTGACACGTATCCCGTCTGATTGTGTCTTTTTGGATCCAATAGTTGCGATAAGTTTTTCAAACTCGGTTTTAGCCTAAAAGAATAGATACAAGATGATTAGGAAACAAAAATTACAGTTAACGGAGACTAGTGATTAATAATTGTTACAAAATTATGGGTACATTTCATTTATAAAATAACACATGAAAGTCCATTTAGCTACACTTAAAGCTGCAGATAGTTTCAGTCCGAGAAATAACTAAAATTTTACATCAGTCAAAAGATGTAAAAAATCTAAACAAATCATAAAATTCTTGTTGAATGATACTTTTTACTCATTTAAAATACATTTCATATGATAAAAATAGTAATATAACGCAATGCTTACTTGGTTCTTTAATCTTTTTAAATAATTTATGATGTTATAGCTCAAACAGTTCTCCATAGTATCTGGCACAAGGTTTGGAGCTCCCATTCTTTGCAGTGCTCTTTTGAGAGGCTGAAAATATTTTTTGGACAGGATTATTATTAGCACTGCATCAAAAAGTAAACAAAATAAATACCTATTTCATTGTAATTCCTTCAGCACCAGGAACATACATGCGTTGTTATTTTTTTTAATGAAATTTTTTTTTTAATGGTTTGGATTCTTCAAATTAAGTTAATTCGCTACCTGACACTGTGTGATGCAATATTATATAAATGGCAGTATTTCATTTCAAAAGAGAAAGACTTATTTCAAAATTTTGGGGCTTTAAATTAACACTTCCTGCGTCTGATATTAGTGCAGACCTAAAAAAATCTACTCACTACCTAAGGAATAGTGAAAAAGAGGACCATGGGGCTTTGGGGGAAAACTATAAGCACTAGAATATTCTGAAATTCAAAGCCCTATATAACTTTCATATGAAATGACTTTTATTTTGGAATTTAATACTTGCATTCTGCATCCACAATTAAAAAAATATCAATACAATTTCAAGAAACATTTGTGAGGCATTTCATCTAAGTTGAAATGAAACTTGTTATTTCTAATGGTTTCCTTCCACATAAAAAGGAGCTGTATTGAGAAGCAGAGCTCTCTTAATATTAAGACAGCATTTTTTCTGCCTCCAATGAATGCAATATTTTTAATGCATAATTTTACAAATATTATCTAATAAATGTAGCTTTGTGAGTAAACTAAATGAGAGAGAAGTAAGTTGTGACACACAAAATTACAAAAGATGCAGAAACAAATTAAAGCTTTTCCGCCCTTTAAATACATGTCTTTTTATCATGCAGATATTATTTCAAAAATGGGAAACTTAAAATGATATTAATAGCAGAGATTTTAGAGCAATTTGGAAGTGTCAATTATTTTAATACTAAGAAGTTATTTATAAAAACTTTCAAAATGAAATATTTTTACTGTCCAAAAACTTACGTGAGCATAATACAGAGGCATATTTTTTACATAGGTATCAAATTGTTGCTTCCATTCTCTAGTAGGTTTGCATCGATGAACTTTAAACAAATCATCTAAAAAGACAGCTTAATTAAGACCTACTAATATTCAGTGCAGTATTTATTAGTTTAATATTAAACTTATTTGTATTTTAAACGCTTTGCACAGTTAGTCAACTGCTTGCGGGGCAAAGTGAAATAGTTCATTTCATTTACTTAATCTATCATTTTTCAAATCACTTAAGTATTTGCTTATTAATTGCTTCATTTTTATTCCTTCATCTATTACTTCCCTCATTGTTCATTCATTCACTTATTTTCTTATTCATTCACTATTTTATAAAATTCCCCCTCTCATTTATTAAATTATTTGTTTCATTTCCTTTTCATTTATTCATTCATTCTTTTATTTCCTCATTTATTTGATCAAAAGTATCTTTAATAGTTGAAAAGAAAATATTTCATTGAAAAAAAGTTTATTTTTCAATTCACCCCATGAAAAGAAGTGAAATTTTTCCATTGGGGGGGGGGGGGAGCCTACAAATTTACTGCCAAAAATAAAAATAGTAATGTTTCAATGCAAGTTTTATTATAAAATATATTCTTATTTCTTTATGCATAATAATTTTCAGAACAAATTTCCAACTGGTTCATTTTGAAAAAAAAGTAAGTTATCTTAATTAATTCACTTTGCCCCACATTCCCCTACATAAAAAGTTATCCACAAAAAAGCCCCATCATCCAAGTGTGATATAACCAAAATCTTTAAAAATACAAAATCATCTAAAATACAATTAACTGATGTTTGCACCTGCAATGAATTTTGTTTCCCACCTTTGGACAAATTTTCGTACAAAAACATTAGTTTGCCAATTCCTTTTTTAATTTGGTAAACAAATGACATTCTAATGAATATTCCAAAGAATTATGACCTAAACCACAGCCATGAATTGAAAATATTTGTTTTATATATAGGTTAAAAAGGGAAGAAAAAACATTTTCTCAATGCAATGTTTTTACTACTTACATGGCATAAAATTTAAAGCCAAACCCGAGCGATTCCCGAGCATAACTGACTGATGTTCACAGAGCAAAATAAAGGATTTTGTAACATTTAATGAAAAATATATACATTAGTCAAAAGAACTTTCCCCCTGGCTAACTGTATTTCAAAAACTGAATGTAGTAGCAAACATTGAATTTCCAAAATACATTTTGGATGCTTTTAAAAACATTGTAAAAATATGGTGATTGACCTACAAAATAATGAGAGCAGCATGCCAGTTAATTACCATGTTTTTAACTTTTCTTTTTTTAAATTATCCAAAATGTATTTTTAAAATTCAACTATACCATTAAATTCAGCCAAAAAAAAAAAAAAAAAGACAATAAGCCAGGCTACAAGATCTTTTGAATAATCTATAATTGTGTTGAATATTACAAAATACTTATTGTTTTGCTTTGAGAATGTCAGTCACCAGTGACTTTTAATTTTCGAAAGCTAAAAAGCGCAATATAGATAAATGAGAAAATATTACTAAGAGATAACGTAATTACAAATGAAGCAATTTATTTTAACCAATAGTTGTTGTTATAAAAATTATTGCAATAAATGAATATCCAGACAAAGCAATGTTACTGTAAATAACAAACTACTTGTATAAAGAAATTATGTAACTAGATTGAAAAAAAAAAAAAACTTCCATAACCAGGGTCCAATACAGGCTGATTTTGCTACCGTTTTTCGGTACCTTCACAAAAATCTTGTTTTGAAATAGGTACTTTCACAAAAATTTGCATTTTAAAATATAAAACTTGTTTCTCTGTTTAAAACAAAATTTACTCATAAAATAAAATTCTAAGCAGGTTTATATGAACAATTGCTTAAATAGCAACCATTTTGTGGTATTTTAACTAATTTTTAGCTGTTTCTCGCCAAAGTTTATTTATGCAACATCATCACAATCTTTTAACATATTTTGAGGCACCGTTTTTCTCATAATTTCCAATATTGTACATATTACATAGCCCATTAAGCTGAAATTACGATGGTATTTTTGGTACTTCTCAGGTTTTTAGCTCCCCCCTCCCCCAAAAAAACGAAACCTGTTAAAAATAATATTAGATGACATTTACACTTTTTGAACTAAAATTTCACTTGTTCTACTTCTCTTTTACAAAAATTAGGATGCCTCTAAAAGTTCACAAAAATGCTGATAAAAAAGAACATTCACAAAAATAGAATGATGCAATACTTTCACAAAAATAGGTAGCAAGAAAAAAATCCTGGATTGGCCCCTGATAACATAAAACCACACAACACAACTTTTTTTTTTCACCTTAAATGTTCATCAGTGCTCAAAAATTAAAATTCGAAAAATAGCTTCATACATCAATAAAAATACTATTATCACACATGATATAGTTTATAAAGATATTATAAATTTTTGAAAATGTCACTATGCTAATGGTTAGACTACCTAAATATTTGAATTTCTAAAATAACACACATTTATTCATATTATATAAACTTAGTATTTAGCACTATAAATTCAGTCAACTTACCAAGCATAGGTAAAAGCACTGGATAATTGAAAGGCAGCACAAACAAATTGACACATGTAAGACTGGTGCTGGCTTTTAAGTACCCAAATGGGTGATCAATTTCACTGTTTTTGTAACAATTGCTCACAAATACCTAAAAATTAAATCAAATTAATAAACATTAAGCATAATTCTCTTAAATAATTCATTATATCACTACTATCTATAAAAAAATAATAATTAAAATTAATAAGCTTATTAAAATAAATACATCATATCAAAAAAAAAAAATCGTTTCTTTTTCCCCTGTTACCAAAAATAATTTTTTAAATGAATTAATGCACTTACCAATAAATATGTCATATATCATCAATAAAATGTCAACTTAAAGAAATACTTTTCATTGTCAAAAAAAAAAAAAAAAATGTCTACGCATATCGTTATGTAGAAACATAAATAACTTCGAGTTCATTCGCCGAAAACTGAATACCTAAATTTTGAATACCTTTTGGGTGAAAATAAAAACAAGTCAGATCAACAATAATTATTTCACAGTAACAACCATAGCTGCGGAGTCTGAGTCGATCTCATTGTGGGGTAAAGGAGTCGGAGACGAATATCCAAGAATTGAAGTCAGTCATTTGTCCTCCGTGTATAAATTTTTGCCAAAGCTACGAAGTCGGAGTCGGAGCCCGATTAATTGTCGGGCACAGGAGTCGGAGTCAGGTGCCTCTAAATTCTGAGTCGGCGTCTGAAGTTTGGCGTCAAGAGCTATTTCCAACAAAATTTGTTTGAAAAAAAATCTGCCTTCAAGTCAACAAAAAAAAGTTTGTTCGAATTGGACTATTCATTCAAAAGTTATTGGGGGGGGGGGGGGGAGGGGGCACAGACAGACAGACAGACCGACGGACGGACATTTTCCCCCACCTCAATACTCTACTTTCCAATTTTTAATTTTTCGATATTTATTTCATTACTTTAATTATTTTTGATTTTTTTTTTTGTTTTTCGCGACATTTTTAAGATGCATTAAGCCTTTTTTTATGCTTTTTTCTTCTTTTTCTTTACTGGGAAAGTAGGCAAAAATGTGGAGTAACGGGTTTTCTAATCAAGGTAACAGCATGTCAAGCACAAAAAAAATGAACTACTGACTCTGTTACTCAATTAAAAAAATTTAGTTGCTGATGATGAGCATCATCTAAAAGTTTATTCAGCGATATAATATGCAATATGAGAAAATTTTTATAAACAGATATTTGTGTACCCAATTTTCAAAACTTACCTGCCAGGCTACTGTAGGCTGTTTTCGCGAAAGAATGTACTGAGTCAGAGGACTTGGTTCCAATTCATATTTATCAAATGGAAGGTTATCAATCACCATGGGCTCACTATTTGCGCAGCTGAACTTAACAATCGGGTGTGCTGATCGAGGAGGCTGGAAGTAAATCATAAATATAAATGATATCTTTAATTTTTTAAACCATAGATTGTGATTGTTGATTGAACAATTTTACTTTACTGTTTTGAAATTGTATTCAATCATTCAACAAAAAATTCAGACTGTGTTTATCAATTTATAAAATGCAATCCGTATATTGATGCATCTTGCAAAATTTGATTTTTACCATAATCAAATATGTCAAATTAGCATTAAAAAGCATATAAAAATAAATCATTAAGAAAATGACTAACTGATTCATCACTAATATTGCACAAAACATCATACCTAGTTTAAACTAAAAAAAAAAAAAAAACTACATAAATTCAAATTATTTTTATTAAATCATGCATAGCGCTATAGGGCAAATAAAAAAAGTCAGACTAGTTTCTTTTCTGTCTAGTTTCTTTTGACAACTTTAATTTTAAACTTCATTCAGATTATAATAAATATTATCTATTTCGTAGTTCGTTTTTGGTCTTGCATGCTTTGTAAGCATCTGAGATACTAAAAATTGTTATTCAAAATTAAAATACTTTGTTTTTGCAAAAGGTCACAAGCAAAAGCTTCTTTAATAACAATTGTAATGTTGGGGTTTTAGAGGTGAATTATATAAGTCCCCCTCCTCCCCTCTTTTTTTAAATTTGAAAATCTTCACTTTTTTTTCATGAAAATTTTTTTTACCTACTTTCTATCATAATAAACCATTGAACAAAATTAAATTGTACTTTTTTAACTTCTCTTAACCTATTCCAAGGAATGCTTTAGAAATTCAGGGATAAATTACAGGTTAGAAAAATCTCTCACAATTCAACTTTCTTACAAACATTTAATAAACACATTTTCTCTTATCTCTATAAGTCTATAAAGTAAAAAAAAAAAAAAAATCCCCAATGAATAAGTTTATCAGGGTGTTGTCAGGGGAACTGGGAAAATAATTTCCCTGATTAAGTTCACCAAATTTCCCTGATTTACGTAACCAATGATAATAGTTCCCTTTTTTTTGCCCTATTTGAAAACAATTGCAGATTAAATAAAATGCAGTGTTTAAAATGTTTTAAGCTGTTAATTAAAAATATATTTGGAAAAGATGCTCATATTTTTTTTTTAATGTAAAAATATTGTATTAAGTTATCTACAAGGAAATATTATCAGAAATCTAAAACAAATACTCCACTCCCAGTAACCAGTTAGCATAAGAATTCTAAGAAATTATTAAAACCACTCTTAAAAGACACATCTAATCATGATAAAACTTAAAAGTTCATATGGAAATAATTTGGAACTAAATTTTTAAGCAGTTTAATTATTGCTGCAAGGATAACAAGTGATAGTGAAAGTATAGAAGTAATGTAGTTTTACTTACGTAAATAATAGACATATTTATGTAAAACAAATTGAAAATTTAAACAAGTCATATTGAGCTATTCTCTAATCAAGAACTTAGGTTTTAATGAATGAATACAGCATTTTAACTATTAAAAAATATATATATATATTTACTTACGTACACAAGGTAACTTAATTTCAAATTACTTCATTATTTGTCGAAAAAAATATCTTTCGATTACTTTTGTAACAAACATTGAAATGCAAAAAACAATCGATTAATTTCAAAATATATGTATACAACTTGTTTTTAAAATAAAAGAATTTATAAATTCTGAAAAGAACCCTTCATATAATCTAAGGTGACTGAATAATACAATGGCAAAAAACAAACTTGATTTTCATTCAATTTTATCAATTAAATTAAAAACATGAAGAAGTAATAACTTTTAAGCTTTCATCAGTGTTAATTAAAAAAACGAAGATTTCTTCTTGAAATCATGATTACAATATGCTAATTACTTCAAGACAATGAGTAAAGGCAATGGAATGACAGCTTCCTCTTTGCCTATAGGGTTGTTTATTTTACGTAGCATGTAATGCCTGAAAGGAAAATTTAAGCTATGTAAAATAAACAACTTTACAGACACAGAAGCAATCTTGGGAAGTTCATACTGTGGTTAATAAGTTAAGAATCAATATTTTGATGTTGAGAAAAAAAGATGTACAAATATGCAGTGGTATAAAATTGCACCTCATTAATTTTCATTTTTTTTAAACAGATAATTGGCGGAAAATACATAGGGAATTAGGGTACCAATTTTTCCAAAGCAGAAAAAAGAAACTCTTTCTTCATTCAATCACTCCCCCCCCCCCCCCCGAGTTTTTGTTATTTTTTCGAAATTCTCCAATATTTCCTTGATTGATAAAATTTCCTGACCTGTCGCCACCCTGTTTAGTTTGTTAAATTCCCTTATTTTTGATTTTTGGAAAGCCAATGTATAAAAATATTTAACGAGTTTAGCACCCCTTAAAATTCATGAAGTCTAAAACTTGAAAATTACACATTCAGTATCGTCTGGCTTTAATAAGATTAGCTACAACCTTGACAATGTTAAGGTTTTCTTCTTGGGAGGGGGAGGGGGGAATGGTAATTGATGCCGAGAAAAGGTTGGTTACTTCTGTAATAGTTTTACAAAAGTATTTCAACTTAAATTTGTACCAATAACACATTCATTTTTCACTGAACCGGGGACCACTGATAGACAAGACTTGTTAGTTGGGTCCCTCTCCCCTCATTAAAACTTATACTACTCTGATTCAAAGTTGAGTTCCTCAAGGACTTTGGCAACACGGCCTTACGTCGGCCCTGCATTGAACTCCCCCAAAAAGAGATAATCACTTTCAAGGTCTCATAGCTCAACTAACCAGAGTCACATTATTCTTTTTTTTTTATTATTTGTAAGAAATAAAAGACATAAAAAGTACTAAAATGTGAAATTTTTCAAAAATATAAAACTATTTGAAGTGAATAATATTTTACACAACGGTATTATTCAGCATAAATACATAACAATAAAATAAAAATCAGAATTTCATCAGAACAACTGTAAATTTTCTCTCAGTTTGTCATTTATTCAATTTAATCATTAAAAAAACATACATGTTTTCATGCTACTATCATCAATTATTATTAACTGTAAACTTAACTTACCAAGCCAGGGCTGTTCTGATCAGGCCAAAAAGCTTCCGGTATGGGCCAATGTCCAACAGTATAGCCTTTTTGAGCAGAACGCTGAACATAGATTAATTTACGGCAAGAATGCCAGGAATTATTGTTTGCCCCATAAAGTGGTGGGCTGGCTGTACCATTTTGATTCTGATTATTTGGATTTGGATGAACACTGGGAGAAGCGGGCTTGCTATTGGTTCTGTCATCAATTATTTGTATTTCTGGAAGCAGAGAGGCAAAAACATTGTATAGCTCTTGAAAATAAAACATTATTTTCAATAAAACTACATCTCTGAATGCATGTGATTACATATAAATAAAGAAATAAATATTTCTTAAAAATGAGAAACAATGCCAACCTGGGAAAAAATTTCAGTAACAAGCAAGGCATTTCCCATCCAAAAAAAAAAAAAATCTTGTCAGTAGACTAGTACAGAGGTGCAAATAAAAACATCAAAAAGGAAAGAAATTAAAAACTGCTCGTCTTTACTTTGTGCTTCTGCTATTAATGCTAAGTTATTTTCCAGGAACCAATCCCTGAACATTTAGCTTCAAATTTGTAGCATTTTTAGTAATCATGGTTTTTTTTTTGTAATATTGAGCAAAACAACGGGCCACACGGGTAAGTTTGGCAGGCAGCGAACCGTAGGCTGGGCACAACTTGTCCAGTAGATTATTACAGCATTTTCTTTTAACATGATTATTGAATTCAAAAATTGAAGAATAAATATTTTTTGATAAATTTAACTTTAGTTCAATTTGGTAGAACAATACAAAAACAGGAGGTAGGGTCATTTTCGATACCTTGCAAGCATTTATTTCACAATTATAGACACAAGTTCTCACAAAGTAAAACTTTTAACAAGCAATAATACTTAGAACCGTATTGTGTATGAAACACATAAAAACAAGTAAATACATTTTTTAATAATTAAAAATATTTACTGCTGTTAAGAATGAGTGCATTATTTAAAATTTAAATCAGTTATTTATATGTTATTTATTCTACAGCAAATGACCTTCCATGGTATCATTTATTTTTTGTTTACACAACAGAATTTCAGTTAAATCTCCAGTTAATACAAAATGTAATGTACCACACAGTAATTTCTGTCGATTTTTGATAACAAATTTAACATAACACTCATGAGTTTCAATGCAATAATTAAAAGTACTTAGTTTTCTGTAGTAAATTTGGATTTTCCATATTCTAAAGTTCATAACAAGAAATTTTTTTTGGAATTTTTTAAACGCAAACCACATTGGTTGGCATCTCTAAATGTGTAGCAAGTTTATATTTACCCTCATTGTTTAAAGGAGGTGGATCAGGTCCAAATTTTTCAAAGTTTATTACAACTCCACTCTGCAACTTTTGTACTAATGATTCTAGACACTGCATCAACATTCGCTGTGATATAACTGCGTAGGAACGACCTAACCATCAAAAATAGAAAGAAAACAATTTTAACAATCCATTCCATTTTTTTTAAAATTTAAATTTTACGCAGAACATTTTGAAAGGAGCAAATTGAAAGTGCGGAACCTACCTCCTGTTACTTCACACATTGCATCAACAGGCGAGTTATCGGGGGGTACCACAGAACTTGGTTCCCTCTCAGCAGGTGGGATGCCCGTAAGTCGCAGAACAAGTGAAAATAATCTTTGATCCCACCGGAAAGGTTCTTTTGTTAATTCAGATCCAGGAACTGATGAATGCATTGGTAAATTAAGCTGGAACATTAAAAAAAAAGTTAGGGAACAACCACAGAAAGCATTTAAAGATTTTCAATAACCTTTCTTGTATGAAATTCATTTAATATCTCTGGCTACAAAAATTTGCACTGTTATAAATCAGTCAAAATACGGTGTATTAGATTATATATATATTTTGAATCCATGGGGATTTTTTTTCTTTTTTTTTCTGATATTGGACAAGCAAAAATCATTGGATTTTTTTCCGAAAACAATTTCCCTTTCATTTCTTTTAATAAATTAAGCAACATCTTTCGTACTTACACAATTTGTTTGTTTTCATCAAATAAGAAAAAAATAGATTTGAATGAGACATACTACAGCAAAGCAAAGTTACAAGAAACATTTGCTTTTATGTGTGCGTGTTGTCAAATACAAAACTAAGTGGAAATTTTTATCAGTCTTATGTATGTTTCAGTTTCAGGCGGGTGACCCACTTCGCCCCAACCAACCCCACTTCTATCTTTCTTTGTTTTGCTCAGCATGAAGGGAAAAAAAAACTTTTCAAATAAACAGTGCTATAATTTTAATGTCTGCAATATTTTTACACCTAAATAGTTCATAAGAAATTTATCTGACTATTGAAGGAAAAAAAAAGAGGAATTTCGTATATCTTGAGAATTAAAATTCTTACAACTCTTAATCAGCGGAAAAATCTTAAGTAAGTATGTTTTTCATTTTAAAAAGACTTCACAGAGTGCTACAAATTAATAAAATATTGATTTACATTACCAACTTTTCATATTTATGATCAAAAAAATTTAAAAAAAAAAAAAGAAATGTTTCAAGAAAAAAGAATTGTTGCTGAAAATTAATTTAGTGTAAATATGGGATGGAGAAATCAATTTTTAAAACAAAATATTAAAATTAAACATGCCATTTTTTCAAATTCCATGCTTAATATCTAGAATATAATAAACCTTTTCTATTTTGAATCATTATGAATGTCACCCTTTTTAAATACATATTATCTTGCGCTATCAAGCATAAATATTAATTTTATTCAAGCGTATTTTCGTGATTTCATTCATTCTTATTTATTAACTTTTTCACCCCTCCCCTTTTTAATGTGTAGAAAACTTACCACTGGCATCATTATGGTGCTTCACATTACATTTTTATTTCTAACACTGGTGGGCATTAGTTGTCATGAAATATACGTTTTGTATTTTACAAGCATAAAAAAATAAATAAACCAATATAATTAATTAAATGAAAAAAAAAATGTAACCTAATATATATTAAACATATTTATGCACATATCTCACCTCCTCTTGTACACCTAGAGTTGTTGTAAGTCTTCCTCCATCAGTTATCACAATGATTATTGATGGTTCTAGATAGAAGGGACACCGACCTTGACCATAAGTGTCAATGCAAGTATGCATTCGGTTTATGTTCAGTAAATCAAAGGCATATTTTAGGGCAGCTCCTAATGTTGTCATGCCTACAGACTGGAGATTCTTCAATTCAGTCATAAATGTAGCTAAATTCTCTTTCCATCCCGCCTGTAAAAATTACAAAAAAGAAAATGAATGCTGCAGCAAAAAGTATTCAGAACCTTAAAATTAAGGTTAAAGAAAAGTTTTTTGTGTAGGCTACTACATACCTTAATGTTATGAGGAGGATCTTCAAAAGTTAAAAGCATGTATCTATCTCCTCTGCTAGCAGAATCTCGCTGTCGTATCTGTAAGGATTTTAAGAGAATAAATAAACCTTACAATGAAAAAAAGTTCAATAAAATTAGGCTTAGTTACTAATTACCATGTTGGATGATTTTTTTTCAGTTACTGTCCACCTGTAAAAGTTACATGTAATATAATGCAATGAAGCATCCATAGTAAGATAAAAATATAAAGTATCTGAGCACACAACTCAAAACTATCTGCAAGCCTTAAAAAAATATAGTGAGTAGGTAAAATTTTCAGAAATGAAATGCTTATCGGGCTTTCAATCATGTATCTACAAAAAGAGATTAATTTCATTAATTTATCTACAAATTTTTAAGATAACCACTGTTTAATATTGATATTAATTTAAAAATTTTGAGCGAATTATATATTTGCTGTAAATGTATCAGGGTCATTCCATGTCAAATCAACCAAAAAAATTTTTTCAAATTTACCATCTCAGATTTTCATGAACATTTCAGGGATTATACTGTTTGACATTCTAAATTCAGATCTACTTTTTAAAAAATTTAATCTCTTTTGGTTAATGAGTTATTAATCTTTTAAATCTGTAAAAAAACACGTTTTTTTTACTCATCTGTTGCGCTTAAAAATGCTACAATTTTAGTTGTATGGGATCAATACAGTTGGTTAATAGCTCATTTTAAAGAAAATTGCATGAGCTTTAATTTGACATGCAACTTGCATATTTTTATTTCATTTTTAATTTTTTTTAAATTTTTTAAATTTTAAATTTAAATTTTTTTTAAGTTAGTGTTCTTTAAAAATTTTGAAAAAAATATGTGTTTTTTAATATGTTTTAGTTGATTTATCCTAAAAATTTCAGAGTGGGGACATGGTGGGATCAGCAGTTATAGCAAATAATGCAATGGTGCTACTTAGCATTTTTGTTTAAAAATTAAAAAAACAATAAATAAAAAATACTTTTTTAAATGCACAAAACTATTTTTAACAATTTAAATTTATTTCAAAATATACATGTTTTAGCTTTTTTTAATAATACTATAAACATTTTGTAGTGAAACTATGAGTAGTTCAATTAATTAAAAAACCTTTAAAAGTTTCAAAAAAATCTTAAATTTTGGTTATCTTTTATTCCTTTGAAGTTCAGTAAACAACTAGCACAGAAACTTCGAGGATGTAATTTTGAAATGTATAAACACAAAGTAGAATTCGATACATAAAAATACCTTGTGGCAGATAAGTCTTTCATCTCCTCAGTTTGGAAAGTAGCTTTTTACTCGCCTTTGAACTTTCAGATTCTGACAGATTATAAACCCTTCCAGTTTGTGTTGTAGGGTCAACTTTGGTTAGTATTTCCGTTTTATTTACAACCAATACAGGAATATGAGGGTACTTAAAGGATGGAGAAGGTCCATGAGGTTGTAAAAAACTTAAACCTCCTCATTTTCAATTCCTAAAACACAACGTAGCCACCATTCATTATTATATACACATGTTACAAAACCAACTATATCATTCAAGTCCAAATCATCAGCATCATCATGTTTGCTTAACTATCTCTTCTTTTGTGTGGTGTGAAAAGGAGTAATATTTAACGAAAACTGTGCATTTGTTTTTTGGTCTGTAATTGTGGAACTGTTGAGTTCCTTTCACTGTTATGGCTTCTTCAAACCTTGTTTTCAGAAATGCTAATTCTTTTTCGTAACAGGGTTCATACTCTATTTGGATGAAAAAATTCCATGACTTTTCCAAGACTTTTTTATGACGTCAATGAAAATTTTCATGGCCTCGTTACACGAAGAGAATAGCACTATTTAATCTCAAACTTGATAATATTTGGAAATGAGCATTAGCAAAACATCTATACAGATCTGAATGCAACAGCCTCATTGAAGCACTTACTCGTAATGGGAAAAATATAAGTGCACACTTAAAAACCTAAACTATTCTTATTTGTCTTCATCATATAAATTTAAGTAAAGTAAAAATGCAGTGAAGAGAATAATGTGATGCTTAAGTGTCGGATATTTTTTTTAAAAACAGGTAGAATGATATTGAATGGGACAAAGGTTGAATGAGTCATCACTAAGTTTCAATAAATTTGCTTAAAAAGTTACCTTTTAGTGTCAACAGTGCCTTTAATCATCCACATAGCTTGACAATATTTTGGTTCTTTGAAGTTTGGTGGTTTGAAGCCACATAGTTTAGTTCTTTATGTTGCTAAACCAGATCTTTTTTGAAAAAACCATTCAGTAATGAATCAATCTTCTGATTCAAAAGTATATTTGCTTTGCTTACAAATTTGCATATTTTTAAATGCATATAAATTAATAGGTTCAGAAATTCCAGGACACGTTAAATTCCCGACATTGAACGTAGC
Source organism: Uloborus diversus (assembly GCF_026930045.1). NCBI lineage: Eukaryota > Metazoa > Arthropoda > Arachnida > Araneae > Uloboridae > Uloborus > Uloborus diversus. The sequence goes on along the minus strand of NC_072735.1, from coordinate 165,338,608 downwards.
AGTGGGTTGCATAGTTTTGCGTGCCGTATGTTGAGCACTACTGTTTCAGAGCATTAGAATTCCTCTTTTTCTGTATTCTATTGCCTGACTTAAGATCTTTATTTTCTAAAACATTCAACAAATTAAGATAAACTCTGATAAATTTTAATAATTAAGTTCTTACGAGTGATGGAATCGAACTCGCATGCAATTAAATTGCTTTTTTTTGTGAGTGGGCGTGGCAAAACTAAAAATGTGAAATTTTGCTACTACAGAATATGAAACGTAAGAAAATGTTGAAAATAACAGAAAATTCAAAATAAGTGATATCCAGGCAGTAAAATCACATCGCAAAAAATGGCAAGCGGCTGCGACAGAAGTGGATGCAATGAAAAATTCAAAGATTTCAAAATTCAGATTTGATTTTTGGATCGTTTAATTTTTCACTTTTAATAGCTTTTATGTGCTATACTGTTAAATCACTCAAGATTTCTAATGCTCCTTTAGCTACTGTTCCTTTCTCTTTGTCCAAGAAATTCTTCCATGACTTGAAACAAATTTCCATGACTTTCAATGAAAATTTCAATTTTCCATGACTTTTCCAGGTCTGAAATTCTGTTATTTTTTTTCCATGACTTTCCAGGATTTCCATGACCCGTACGAACCCTGTCATAATCTTTTTCTGTTGAATATATGAAATCGATATTTTTAATATTGTCTTTAGACCATTCATATAATTGATGGGGGTCATAATCTGTTCATTATAGACCATACGAAGACTTGCTTGTGCAGCTAATCGCTTAACTGTGCCGCCTATACCATCACAAGCATTTTTCCCATGGTATGATGCAAAAAAATTCCATTCTGCTTCAATAGAAAAATCTGCAGTATGGTGACAGAGGTTTACAAAATTCGATTTATTTTTGTACTGGGATGTAGCTCCATCTGAGAAATAATGATTTTTGTCTACTCTTTGCAGTAATTTTTGCTTTAAGTATGCTATCATAAGCCTCCGGAACAAATGCACAGTAACTGTATCATGGCATATGCAATCAGAGATAATAGCTAAATTCAGGTGCTGTAACATGGTATTTTCCATGTAGTATACAACAAAAGGATGTATCGTTGCTTGTGCATTGTTCCAGTGGAATCCTTGTGCAGCATCTTGTAGAATGAAAGAGTAGTTCTCAGCAAAATCACATAATACAAAACATTGATTTTCAACCAGATTTTTTTTCATACATCTAAGATAAGCAGATTGTTTGCTAACAATAAAAGAATGTTTCAGCAGTTTGGGTAAGCTATCAAACAAACAATTTAAGAAATCATCAGTTTGTTTTGTTATTGCTTCAAGTGCAGTCCTATTATCAATTTGCATCCACTGCTTGTATGTTACAGTATCAATGCTGTTTTGCTCAAACGAATCTTCAAAAAGATATTTCAAATTATTAGTATCTGGACAGTTGTTACATTGACAGAAATAACACTTGTCTGTAGGAATTTCGCAAATCATTAAACTAAGTAAGTCTTTATAAGTTTTGATTGGTTTGTCCCTGTTAATCAATTCTGGTAACTTACACTGAGCCATCATCAACTTTGCACTCTGGTGAATAGCGCATACAGAAACTGAATGTGTTCCAGCTGATCCAGCAAAAACACAATTTTTCGGACAAAGTTCACAAAATTTGGAGAAGCCTATTTTTTTTATCAGAATAATGTTCTTTGAATAGCACATAAGATTCTCTTAAGGTATTTAAAATTAAAAACTTTTGGGGATGAATTGCTCTTCCATCCACTTTAATAGAAACAAAGTCTTTCTTACCAGGCATCTGACGACTGATTTCATCACATTCATAAAATTGTTTCACTAGATTCGCTATCTCTGGGCTTAATGCCTTTCCGGGTTTTAGATCAGGAGCAGACATTATTACTTTGTCCTTCATGAGTTTTTTAGCTTTTCTAGCAATGAAAATTGTCACTTTAAATTCGCTTTCTATTTGCTTTAAGGTCCAACTTTCTGGAAGTGTTGTTAAAATTTGCAGTTTTAAGCTTTTGTCAGTTGTACTGAAGAATTTCTCTTTAAGTCGACTAATTATTTCACTATCATAATCGAACTTTATGAGATCATCAGATTTTTTTGAGCTTAAACCAAATAGTTGAGTTCCGAAAACTTCAGTGATCTTAGTTAAATTCAGGGTTGGTAAAAAAACCGGTTTTTTTTTTTCAAAAAAAAAAAGTTTTTTTGGTTTAAACCAGGTTTTTTTTGGTTTAAACCTTTTTTTTTTTTTTTTGGTTTAAATACTATTTGCGAGAAAAACAATTTTCGGAAGGTAATTAAGGTTCCATGTAATTAACAGTTATTCAATAGTCACATTATACCTAATTTCTTGATTAATTAAAGAGATAAGAACAAAATCTTGTAACTAAATTAAATAATTAAAATAGCTTTCTGCGGGGAAATATTGATTGAAATGTTTGACTTGATTAACATATTAGTATGCATGTATATACAGACCCTTTATGATACGAAATACTTCAAGAAGTGGTTGTGATGCGGGTTAAGATAAAATATAATGAAGATCCAAGAAAAAAACTTTATAAAACCAACATAATTATCGAATAGAGGTAAAAGTTATATTTTTAACATAATCTTTTCAAAAAGAACAATTTTCATATTTTTTCTTTCTGATCTTACATAATGCTGATTTTTATATACATAATGTCGCAAATATTGAAGTAAAGCAAAATGTACAACAGTACATGATTGAACAGTCAAAAAATCGATTGCTGTTGTACTGACAAAGTTTTAAAAAAAGTGCTGCTCTATATTCGACTCCGTTCTTATTTTGGAAAGATTTGGAAAAGATTGACTATCGCTAAAACAAAGAACCAAATCAAAAATACAAAAATTGGTGTAACATGGGTTAAATTACAGCTTATTTACTGGCATACACGTTGCATCCAGCATTGAAGTTTAAAAAATATTAAATGCAAACTCTTTAGAACAAATAAATGTGTAGCAAATTCTATTTCAAGAAAAATTTTTGCCAAAAACGTTATATACGTGAAGTATAAACTTTTATTTAAAATTTGATTCAAAAAGTATTATTTGTATTCACCTGCAGAACAAATCTTAATTTTTAGGTGCAAACAATTAAGTTAGACTGTTGATTACCTTACAAGTCAAAGTTAAAATTCCAGGAAAGTGCAAATAAATGGGCAAAAATGTCACACCCCTGCAACAGGAGTGAGCAATATAATGGATTGCATCTACAATAAAAGATTCAATCCTTAGTAAATCTTAACTAATCATGCAAATTAAGCATAATGATGAAAGTTGACTGAAATCTGCTTTATGGCATATATGAAATAAAAAATATATTAATATTTTTTTTCGGTTAAAGCTTGTAATACATTTTGAAGAAGCAACTTTGCAATTTTAGTATTTATCTCTGCAACTTAGCATAAATGGAATTTTACATTTTTCTATATGTGTGGGGAAATCAGTGTAAACCTTTAAAATTGATTTTTTTTCTTTGGCTTTTTTTAAAACTGCATGGTTTTTTTTAAAAAACCAATTGGATTAAACCATGGTTTAAACCAACGTGGTTTAAACCAAACAACCCTGGTTAATTTCGTCTGGGGGTACTTCTTTTCACTAAGACAAATTTTTTTTATGGGAGTTTCATCAATTACTCCAAGACTTTCATTTAAAATTTCAATAGCTTTAGACTTTTCTGGAGTTGAAATTTCAGTCTCATGATCTGTTTCACTCAGAGCTTCATCTGAACTTTCTTTATAATCTGAGGTAACTAAAGGTAATTTTTGTACAGCTCTGCGGCAAGTATCACATTATAACTCACAGTTCTTAAATTTTTCTTGCAATAGTCATGTCCAGGCTTCTTAAATGGATTGCAGCAGTACAAAGAAATAATTTTTGAAGTCCCTGCTTCAGTCATGTTTTTTTCTTTCTTTAAAGCTTGGTTAAAAGGTCATTATTAAATTCCAATAAGCACTCTTGAAAATTTGCACAAAAATATTTTAAAGTAATCAACTTTTATAACTATTAAAATATGAGAACATCTGTTGAAAAACAAACAATTAAGCAAAATTTAAATAAAATAATAGCTTAAAAAACTAAAAGAAACACGCTTTCGTAGCAAAATGAACTAAAAAGTGAAAAATAATCTTTGGATGATAGTAGTTGACCAATCACTTAATTTTAATGTAGTACAAAAAACCGTGGGGTGCTGTCTATTTACATTTTTGCACGGACAACAAATGGAAAAAAATCAAGACAACTGATAAGAAGCCCCCTACGCTTTTTTGTATTACATTTAAGTTAAGTGATTGGTCAACTATCATCCAAAGATTATTTTTCACTTTTTAGTTCATTTTGCTACGAAAGCGTGTTTCTTTTAGTTTTTTAAGCTATTATTTTATTTTCTTCTTTTTAGTTTAACTTGTTTTACGAAAAAATATTCATTTCAACATTGTTCAAAATCTTTTATATGCATGAAATTGCCCCAAAAAAGCGACTTAAGGTCTCGGGTGGCATTTGAAACGTGGTCTCTCGAACTCCAAAAAGGGCAACTGTACCCCCCTTAAAGTTTAATAGTCGAGCTCTAAAAACATCAACTGCGCTGATAAATTGCCTGTGGAGTAATTGTCTAATCCAGCTAATCCATCTCAGTCATCGATGTATGTGTGCGGAAATCATATTTATATTACTTTGAAAATTTGAGATGCATTTGAATAAAAGTTTTGTTCAACAATGGTCTGATCAGCAATGAATTTCCAATTGAAGGCTCACCTAAATTTTGGCATGAAATAAGATAAAAACAATTATATTTCATGTTCTAATTACCTTGGAACATTAGAACAAATTTTGTCTGATGCAGAAAAATTAAAGGTTTTTGTAGATATTTTTAAATAATTTTTGCGAGCATTTTTAATGTATTTTTTTTAATTTTCCTTTTTCACATTGTTGGATTTATGCCAAAATATTGATTAAAATTGGAGGAAACTAGCAATTAAAAGAGTTAATTAATGAATTTGATTATAGAATATTTCATTGTCATCGGCTCTGAGGTCGCGTGCCAAATTTCAAAAGAATCCGATCGCAGGAAGTGGGCGAAATTTGAGCCGCAAGATTCCGTTACAAGATACATACATACATACATACATACAGGTGAAGCTAATAAAAGCGTGTTAAAAAGCACAATTATCAATACATCAAATACAACCTACTTTACTATTTGAAAGCCAGAATAAGAATGAACAGCTTCCTTCAACTATTGAACTTAATGCGTCACACACCTGTTTAAACATGTCAGGGAGTGTTTCAACACGTGTGTAAACAAGCTGCTGAATGATCTGCCTGTTCTTTAAATGGTTTTAATGCATTTCATTTTCAATTTTTAATTATATTTTAATTTATATCATAATTTTGAAATAAAATGTTGCAAATTAGAAATTGCTTAGTTAAAAATAAAATTAAAAAATAATTTTAAAGAAAATTTAAAATAAAAGTAATTTTAAAAAGTAAGAAATTAATTAAAAAAATTTTAAAAAAGTAAAAGAAAATAATCTAAAAAAATGTCGAATAAAAAAACATATATATATATCAGGGGTCTGTCCAGGATTTTTCACAGGGTCCATTTTTTTTTGAAAAATCAAATAATTTTGTGAAAAATGAATTAATTTTATGAAAAATCAAACAATTTTGCAAAAAAAAAAAAATTATTAAAACGAAATTTTAGAATTTAGAGATGGCACAAACTGCATCAATTAAATTTAAAGTTGAGTGTTTTATTCTTCTATGTCGAAAAAATCATTCTGGAGTGTTTATCTGATATTTGGCGGGGGAGGGGGGGGGGGGCATCGCTCTCTCAAGTATCAATATTTATCTACCATTCTACATTATGTTAAATTATACTAGAAATATTTCTGTACAGTATTTAAAATAACTGTAACAAAAAAATAAATAAAATAAAATTCAGAATAGGGTTCAGCATTTAACTTTTTGACCCAAGACACTCTTAAAAAGCACAGAATTTCGTTTAAAACTTATAAATTCCGTGAATTTAACAAAAATAAAGAGATATTTTAATTGTTTACCTCTTAACAAAGCGTAATAAACATTAAAAATGCGAAAAATCGGATTCCCATAGCGGATGCAAAGAGATCGCAGTTCTCAAAGTGAAGGCATCAAAAGTATAAAAACGCCTTGTAAAAGAAATATTTTTGATAAAATTATTTTAAAATTGCATTTTAGAGTCCTATGATAACATATCAATAATCTGTGAACACAGTTGACCCCCCAAAAAAATAATAATAAAATAAACCATCTATTCAGCATTTTAATTTTTGACTCATAACAGAAATTGGAATTTTGCCTTAAAAACTTGAAATGAGAGTTCTAACAGAAATAAAGAGACTTTTCATTTATTTGAATCCTAATAAAGCGAAGTTAGCTTGAAAAAAGAACAAAATATGATTCTCATATCGGATGTTAAAAGATTGCATTTTTTAAAATGCAGACATCTAAAGAAGAAAAAAAAAACGGTAATTAAAAGAGTTTATTTAAAGTTAATCATCCTTGTTAACATCGAAAAATCAAAACCCATATAATTTTCTTCCAAAATAACAATTAAACATCGCACCGCACCGCAAAAAAGCAAATATTGACAAGCTGGTAAAATGATAAGAATATTTTCTAATCAAGTTCATTATAAAGGTTTAACGCCAGACGCTGCTAAGTGGTGATAATTTTGAAGTTGGTAACCCTATCTGAAGAGATCATATTTTTTCCCCACCCTTACTATCTATCCCTTTGCAGTTCTAAGTTCTGTTCGCAGATATATATTATTATTGTTTATTCAGGACCGGATTAAGGGTTTCGGAACCCATAGGCATTAGAAGTGTTGGGCCCCCTCACACGTGTATTTTATACATAATCTCATATATTATTTCTCTAGCTTGTATTTCTGTCACCAAGCAAAATCTTCCTTATTCCTTTATCAAATTTTATAACTTACCCCTCATTTTAAAGCTTATAGTTTTAGGTTCTGACTACAATTTTAAGCATTACCAATAATTAACAATTAATACAGTCCATTCTTTCTTTCTTTTTTTTTTTGTCGAAAAGAACTTTTTTCTTATATATTTTCAACTTTAAGATTTCTCCGTGGCCCCTCAGAACCTCGGGGCCCCTAGGCAACTGCCTACATTGCCTATTTAGTTATCGGGCCCTGTGTTTATTAAATCATGAGCTTGGAGAAAAGTGCTTACCAATGCTTTTTCAGAAAAGTTTACAACAACACAGCTGCTAATTAGCTGTGATAAAACAAACAACCATTATATTTATTTGGCAGTAGCAATTACTTATCACTTGCAGGAACATCACAAGAGTGCCGATTTTTTTTCCCCTCAAAATTAGCCGATTTAGTATAAGCTGATCCCTCTAATTTGACTTCAAAAAAGGCTCCAAAAATTATCGGTTTATACACAGAAAGAAATATGCGTTATTTTGTTTTTGCTCTTTCAATAAACAATTTGTGAAAAATCAGATCTTGTTTATCAGAATTTTGTGAAGGGTCCGTTTTATTTGATCGGGATTTTGTGAAAGGTCCATTTTGTTTGATCGGGATTTTGTGAAAGGTCCGTTTTGGTTGATCGGACTTTTGTGAAGGGTCCGTTAACGGACCCAAATATCCTCTGGCCAGACCCCTGTATATATATATATATATATATTTTACAAAAAAAGTGTCATTGCATTATTTGCTATAACTGCTGATCCCATCATGTCCCCACTCTGAAATTTTTAGGATGTATTTATTAAAACATATATTTTTTCAAAATTTTTAAAGGAAACTTTAAAAAAATTTAAATTTTAAAAAAATATTAAAAATTCAAGAGAACTATGCAAGTTGCATGTCAAATTAAAGCTCATGCAATTCTCTTTAAAATGAGCTGTTAACCAACTGTATTGACCCCATAGAACTAAAATTGTAGCATTTTTAAGCACAACAGATGAGTAAAAAAACATGAGTTTTTACACATTTAAAAAATTAATAACTCATTAAGTAACCAAAAAAGATAGATTTTTTTAAAAAGTAGATCTGAATTTAGAATGTCAAACAGTATAATCCCTGAAAGTTTCATGAAAATCTGAGATGGTCATTTTGAGTGATTGGTTGATTTGACATGGAATGACCCATCAGCACAATGGCCATGGCAAATGTATTCGCGCACGGCATGCACATTTACATTATCTAGCTATGGATGCATCACTTGAACATTTGGATAACAATTCATATTTTATAGGATAAATGACTAGTTATGGACACCCAACCAATAATAGGCAGGTGTGTGTTGTATTGTCAATATCAAGTTTTTAATAGTTGTTCTGGAAACATCATCAGTGTATTTTCAAAATAGCATCTTTCAAGACCATACCCAATCACATTTTTTCCAGAAATAAGTTTCATCCCATGTTTTTGTTGTTCTTTGCGTTGTATTTTTTTTTCGTTAATCCCTTGATTCATGGAATGACCCCCAAGGTTAAAAATAAAGTAAATGAATAAATAAATAAATAAATATTAATAATAATAAATTACAGTGATTTTCAATTAAATACATTTGGAAGTTTGGTGCATATAGTCCTTGTGTTAAAAAGAGGGAATTTAGTAAAATTATTTCTGATTTATTTATTTTTCCCCACTTAACATTAAAATTTTACACGAAATATTTTTCTTTAAACCTACTATTCCAATTAATTAGAAATGTAAAGAATTCATATCTCTCTTCAAAAGTACTATATTCTACATTTAATATTAGGTAAGTAACGTTTTAGAAAAAGCCCTCCTTTCATGAAACAAAGTCTTGAGTGGATGCAATATTTCTAGCTATTTGATCTTTCAAGTCACCCAGTAAAAAACAAACAAACAAACAAAAAAAAAAAGAAAACTTTGAAATCGTTTTATTACTGAAGATGAAATAGTTCTTGTTTCCTTGAATCATATTCAATAAATTTAACTTCAAAGTATTCACCAACTACTTACTGTTTTGCATAGATAATATATATTCGAATTTTATGCAAAAATAACAAAATTGGCAGACGAAAAATTACAATTTATTTATTATTATTATTTTGATGAGTTAAATTTACAAAATAAATTTCGATGAATAATTTTTAAACCATTCAAATGCCCCTTCTACCAATATTTAAATTAAATCTAAACAAAATAGATGATTTCGAAAGCGTAAACAAAATGTAAGATGCGTTGGCAATAACTAATCATCAAATTTCCAGCAATTCAAGGTACAAAAGAATACGAAAATTGTCAGAAAGTTAATAAACAATGGGAATTGAAAGAAGACATTTACTTTTAACAGATCTAGACTAAATCAAGCAATGTTAGTATGAAGAACTAGACATTTTTCGCTCTAACTGCTGTACATGTAGTGCAATGGACTAACCTTTATAAACCGTTCTACTGCATCCTTTGCTACATCTAAAAGAGTTGGTCTAGCTCCTAAATAAGTTCTTTGATTCATAGAAGCACTCGTGTCAATAAGGAATAAAATAATCGTCATTTTGCGTATAAAAATATCTTAAACAGGCTCGCAACAAATCAGACAACCAGCTAGCTATCTGTCATGATAGCGCACTAACGTTCATTGTGCGAATGCGAATTGCGAATACCCCAGACCCAGGCTCACAAACGAGGTTCTCGCAGCTCACGCCCGAATTCATTTGTGACGAAAGTTGCCAATTCAATTCATCGCAATGATGATTAAAAAAGAAAACAAAAACAAAACTCAGGGGGGGGGGCATAGTAGACTCTCTAATTGCATTGAAATAAATCTGTTTTCGAAGAATATTTCGTCTATTTGGATACAATGGGTTCGTTGAAGCAATATACATGTGCAAAAGAATATTTTTCCTAAAGTTCTGGAAATTACACTACTTTTACTAGAAATTTAAGCTACTAATTAACTTGGTCATCACTTCATATCGTATGTTTTGATTTTATTGTCGTCCCTTCCGTTTAAAGGAAATCTTTCAAAGCTGCACTGACGAAGATTCATCCAATCTGTGACCGCAACGTTGTGTTTACATCAGTCCATCGTTTTACTGGTGTCCGTTTGTTTTGCATGCCTTGAAATATGGCTGCAGTGATTACTGATGCTGGATCAGATGAGAAAGTAAGGTTTTTATTCCCCTTTATCGTTTGTGCATGTTTTTTAATGTTATTTTGTTCATTTTCGCCCATTTCGTTCCTTTTTTTGTTTCATATCCTTTTTTATCGCAGGCAGGCATGCTAAAACATTTGCTGTTTGATTACTTCTTCACAAGAGCATCATGCCAATTCGAGGTATTGTAAGAAAGAACTGACTTTCAAAAAAATAAATCTTGAATATTGTTTGTTGTTTATATTTGTTTGTGCGAGCTTGCTGTTATGCGTTTATTTTGAAGTTTAAATCGTTTATCCCTCGTATGTGGTTATTTTCTTATAGTGTTCAATGACAGTTTTAAAAAACATTTTGCTCCGGATAATCATTTTTATTTATCTTTCCCATTGTACTTCCCTTATATTTTGCTTGTAATTATGCTTATACAAAAATATATTCATGTAAATATTAATTACTATAATTTTGGGCTTTACACTTTTTAGCTTCATCTTTAATATATGTTTTATTTTTAAGTATTATTAACCGACTAAAATGTTTAAAATCATCTAAAAGCAATTATTATTTCAAAAATATATAAATATATAGTTAATGGTTGTTAGTTTAAAGTGACCTTTAGTGACCTTGTCATAGTCTTTAGAGTAGATCCTCCTTTTTTGACCTTGTGATAGTTTATTTATGTTTAAGTTTTTAAAAGTAAGAGGTGTAGTCAATTTACACCTTTTGACCTCTAGAAATGACAGGTCAATTTTGTAGCTTTTTATGTTACCAACCAGATTTGATCAGTTTGATTTTTGTTTATAGCATCAAATAGAACTTTAGAATAAAAGCTACATTAAACTTTAATGCAGTAAAAGGCTACGTATTCATTTTTATGAATTGCTTTCATTTTATAAACATCAAATCATTGTATATACAATGCTGATCTTATTTCTACACAAAAACATTTTCCGTTAACTTATTTAGCAGAATGAGAATAGTGACAAATATTTTAACCAGGCATATAGCAATAAATTTTGAGCCTCTAAAAAAATTTAAGGCATCTGCAAAATAACCAGAAAAATGTCAGTGTTTTAAATTAGTACCACAATCTATTTTGTTCTCAGTTCATGTGTATAAAACTTCATTGTTGTGGGGTTATCTGTCTCATTGTTGTGATGTAGGTATAACAGAAAATAAAGGATTCTTCTTGATTTCTAAATATATCACTTCAAACTTCTGTAAATATATGAACACTGTTGATTTTGAAATTGTGATCATTCATTTAATAGTGAAGAGGGAAATTAAAAAATTATATCTTTGTCTAATTTTTGGGATTTCTAATGTTTCTATGTATTTAATACCATAGGGCACACAGTATGTAAGACGAGCTGATCCTGAAAAATTGCAAGAGATATTTGAAAAGGTAATTTTTTTTCCCAGTATCATGTAAAGAAAAAAATCTAAAGTATTTATTAAAAATTGTCTCATTTTAAATATTTGTTTTTTATCAACAGTATGCTAGCATTGAAAAAAATGGAGAACGTTTTATGACCCCCGAAGATTTTGTACAAAAATATCTAGGTTTATTTAATGATGCTAACTACAATACGAAAACAGTTCATTTACTTGGCAGTATTTTGGATACTTCAAAAGATGGGTAAATATTATGTTTATTACGAATCAGTCCTGTTGTTATTGTGCATTATTTGTAATTAACCTTCCAAGCGGCGGCCATTTTTTTTCTAGAATTTCTGATTCGTGTCACCACCGAAATACCAGGTGGACCCATAAAGAGTCAGTCTTTTCTCAAACGAATTTTACCCCCCTCGTAATCCGCAGTGGGTGGGGAGTTCCTTCTGCTTCATTAGGGACGCGTGACACTGAGCGACAGCCTACCTGCTCATCAAAGCTAGTACAAAAGAGAATCTGTGGAATGTAGTTTCCTGCCTAGTTGAAACTTAAAACCTGTTAGTTCAACAAAAAAGGGGACATAATATGGATCTTATTTGAAAGCATAAGGATAGTTCGTTTTTCTTCTAAATTAGAAAGTATATCTCCTAAATAATGAGACAAGGGAACACATATTTTGACGCAACATTTTATTGAACCGATCGTTCATATATTTATGTATTGAGAACAAATTCAAACATGACTTTAATTTCTGTCCATTAGGTTTATTTATACGATATAAGTGACTTTTTTTTAACTTTAATATCTTTAACTAGACTTAAACTGGCTTAAATTAAAAACATTTGATGACTAACTTCTCTGAAATACCTCAAACAATTGACAAAAGAATAATATTCAATAAATATTTTTAATAAATCAAGGTTTTTTTTTTTTTTTGTTCCATTTAGAAAGTTTCCAATTTTTGACTGTTTTGAGTAACTCTTTGTCTAATAGTCTCTTTGAAAAGATCAGAAATGTTTTTTATACTGTCCTGTCTTGGATAATACTCTTATCTTAATACCGGCACTCTTTTAACTTTATTCCATACACTTCACTAGTATCTTCAAAATGATCAGAAAATTGGTCTAAAAAATTGTGTGAGGAACCACACTACATACTCACATAATATGTAATGTCTCGGCAGCTTTGTTATGAGCTAGCGCGATTAATTTTTAAGGCCTTCAAATGCCTTTTTACACCATACGTTTTTAAAAACTTAATTTTGACAACAAAAAATAAATAAAATGTAAAAAAGGGTACGTAACCTTATATATATATATATATAGTCTTAATATATAAGCTTAATTCAAACGCTGTGAAACTTCACGTTTTTTTTACGCTTCTAGAAGTTTTTAGAAAAATATTCATGTTAGTTTTCACTCGTAAAGAAGCTAAATTGCAGAAAACAAAAACCATCACATTATAAACAAAATGTTTTCATTCGGGCGATAAGTGAAATAATAATGCGATAAGTGATGTTAAAAATGAAAAGATAGTAATAAGAGCAGCAGACACGTGTTTCGGCTTTCTAAAGAGCCTATTCTTTAATCAAGTAAAAAGAGCCAGAGATCGAATAATGCGTATGAAAATTTTAGTGCTTTATAATCAAACATCGGTTCAATGACAGATAAAGGATAAGTGTTTGATTTTGTTTTCTAAGTATGGTTTCTTCCAAGCATGCCTTCTTTCTACACATAGAATGTCTTCATTCAATACTTTAGTTAGACCATTTCAAATTTAAATGAATGCTTCTGCTACAATGAAATGGATGCTTGGGGAAAGTTGTTCCCTATCAAATTATTGTAAGCAAATCAATAAGTGACAGAGCAGGTCCTTGCGATTCTTTTAAATGCACCAGAATACAGGAAAAAAATTGACAGGAAACGGGGCATTGTGATCAGTTCAATAGAAAATCTGCATGTGGTTCAGGCTTACAACTTGAGTGCTGATAAGTTACTATTGATGGATTAGGTTCTATGCATCTACTTTTGTCATGTGTTGTAGAAACATTCAACTGATAACAAACTATGCATTCGGGTAACTATAAGTAGGAGAGGAGGCAAGATTTAATTTCGTTCACCGATTATCAGCGTTGACTAAGTTTTTTTCTGCCTATTCTTCTGTGATATGTTTCGATATTTTTTCAAAAAAAAAAGAAAAAAAAGTCTTTTTCAAGATTAAGTGCTTCTTAATTGCACTTTATTAGTGGAATACACTGCTCATAATATTCCACTCTGCTGATTTGAGCAAACAACTCTGCTGCTATCGAAATTCGTGATTACGAAAAATGTCTCGTGAATTCAAGACACCAAAATTCAAATGAATGTTGGATGCTGTGTGGTTTTGAATATTTTATTATTAACGTCGCTCATTCTTTACTGCATATAAATAATTTATTTCTTGATGCTAATAATAATATGGTGCAACATTTTACGATTCAATAGTGTTCTTTTTCATGAATAAATGGAAATTCGAAAAACATAGATTGAAATGTTTATAAAAGTATAATTTCTCAAACGCAGAATTTTTCAAACGCCCTCACTTCAATCATTGATTAGGAAAATATTACTTTATCAGAAACCAGTTTTAGTTCATTTTTAGCTCTCTTTTTTTTGTCTTTAAAATTGATACTTGACATGTAAAGTAATATACGCCTCTTGTAAAAATTTCGATTTTTAAGTCAGTAACATTTTAAATTTTTTTCTAAACGTCATTTTTTTCACGTCTGACCCATGCTGTTGAAAAAAAAAAAAAATAAATAAACTGACTCGCATCAAAAAGAAATGATTAGTCTTTAGGTACCAATTAGGTCCGGAAATCATTATCTTTTGTATATTTAAGGCCTTTGTTTTTCCTCTGCTTAAATTTCCAGTTTTAGTTTTTCATTATTTTTAATATTGTTATTATTTCAGAACTGCTAGTTATAGAATTAGATTCTAATTATAGACTGAAAATGTAAGTTGTTTATCGCAAAATGATACATAGCCAAGCCCAGTTACCCCCAAAACTTCGGTTAAAGAAATAAACTGAGAGAATATTATATGTGACGGAAGAGTTGTACCTGACACCTAAGATTGTATAATTGTGTATGTATATATATTCCTCTCCCCTCCCCCACCCCCCTTTAATACACATTCAAGTTTTATGATGCCTATTTTCCTAATTGAATAACGTTTTATTTAAACACACTTGCGTATGTTTCAAATAAAATAACAAAATAACGTTAAAAATACTTAAAAGAGTCATTCATTGTAGTGATATTTTGATAGAAGCTACATTGGGTCCCATCAACGCCAGACAGCAACACGCCTCCCATTCAAATTGAAGGAGAGTCTACCACACCTCCTATTACACGGTAGAGTGACTTAAGGGGGAAGCGAAAAATGCCGCTACGAATATATTCGTAGCTTGCCGTTTTCAGTACGAAAAAGTTTCCGAACATATTCGTAGCCTGCCGCTTTTAATATAAAAATAATTCCGAATATATTCAGGCTCGCCGCCAGGAGGGTTAAAAGGAAGGAAAAAATATTTTTCCTGGTTTACTTTTAAAGCATTATACATTTGAAACAGCGATTGGTCCTATATTTACTTTTAATTTTTTATCTCATCAAAAAATTTAATGATCAGTTCGATTTTCTACAATAAGCTTCACTAAACACTTCACAACCCCACAGATTTTTTTAGAAGTGTTGAATTGATAAACTTTTTTTATATCAACATTTTAACGGAATCTCGTAAAGTGGCCCAAAATGCCCCACGAGTGGGGTACGTTGGTCCGCTTGGTGGGGCACGTTGGACTGCATAACTCAAACAACGTTTGTTGCAATTTTAGTAATGAATACAAAAAAACTTTGTAACTACCTTATTCTCTGTTGTGTGTAGAGTGAAAAAATTAAGTTTAAAGGTCAATATAACATATTAAATTGATTTTTTGATAAATCATCTTTATTTAAAAACTGCAATAAGCATTCACCATTAGCACACAATTATTTTTTTAAAATCAAAAGAAAAATCATAGAATATTGTTGATCTATTGAGATTTAAGAGAAAAAAAAGTTTTTAAATTTTGTGGGTTAGGTTGGTCTGGTACAACGTGCCTCACGAAGAGTGGACCAACATACCCCACTTTCTTGGTTCACTTTACACTTTTAAATAAAATAGACAACTATAGTTAAGATTTACATGTTAAAATTTAGTCCTATTCTATTCCCCCCCCCCCCCCCCTCAAAGCATGTGATAACATAATGCAAGCTTTGAAACCTTCTGTATGCCAAGTTAATTTTAAAGTTTGGAATGGATCAATCCAAATATGGACAAAATCTTCTTGATTCTGAACTACATGGGTTTATTGATTTTCCTAGACCCTAGAACTTAGATGTAACTTTCAGGATATGATGCAGATTTAAATAAAATGCTATTAGAAACACAAATAAATTTGGTTGTATTTGAAGCAAATATTAGCTCGTTTATGAACAAATAATATTAATATAAGTGAACAGAAAAAGTTAATTACGAAAGAAAGTAAATATTAAATAATATCATCAAAAATATTCAGACAATTTATAAGTAACCATCGAGTGCTGATCAACTTCATTTTTACTTTTACTCAAAAGAAGAAAAACATCGTATAAATCCTGACATAGGGCGATTTTTAGATTGATGATATTAATTGTAACTAGTCATTAAAAAAAATTAAGCAGAACTACTATAAAAACTGGATTTAGCAATTTTGATATCCATAACAATTTTTGCAGCATAAATAATTAGGATCTGTCGGGTAATTTGGGTATAAAAATGACCTACTTTAAACTTTCTAGTCCTGTAATAAATTTATGTACACACTTTTCTTTTCTTTTTTTTTTTTTTTTTGTTTCAACTTAGCATTATGACTTTCCAGAATAGTTTTCTGCAAACTACATGATACTAGACCTATTTGCATATAAATGGCAAACATAAGTTTCACATGGATGGGGGAATTTGGGTATTGCATTGCCATCTCCGAAAAGTTGAATTTATTTTTTATCAATTTCAAAAAGAGTGCTGGCAGCATTTTTTCAGCATATATTCATAGGTAAGGATGATGTTTATAACTGAATTTTTGTAAGTGTATCAAATGAATAGTTTTGCTCAAAAAAATATAACTTATACCCAAATTCCCCCGACTACCCAAATTACCCCAACAGACCCTAATCTAAAGGAAAATTGATACATGAATTTTAGTTAAACTTATTAGTTACATTATTAATTAACTCAATTGGTATGATGTGTAAATTATAATTAAATACTGTTTTAACATGAAGAAATCTTGTGCTTATAAAAAATGTCAATAATAACTGTATTTGAAAAAATCTCAGAATTCGAGTTTTCGTCAGGTTTTTGACACTTTTCGACGTTATCGCTGGTTTTTGATTTGTCACGTCACAAGCTCTGGCCATTAGTTGGTCGAAGTTTTGGTATTTGGTGCTTAGGCCAAATTGCGCTTTGTGCCATCTCTAGTTAAATTATATTAATCTGTATTTTTTCTTTTTTTAGACTTATATCATTTTTGGAGTTTCAAGCTTTTGAAGCCGTACTGTGTCGTCCTGATGCTTTGTATATTACAGCTTTTCAGCTTTTTGACACTAATGGTTCAGGATCAATTACATTTGGTAATTTTTAGAAAATATTTTCTTTCATTCTTTCTGATACTTTTTAAAAACTGCAAATGGCATGCCGTATATATCATAAGTTCTAAACATTCAGTAAAAAGCTGCTTCTTTTCCTAAATGATTTTCATTGAAACGGTTACATCCAATGGTTTATGTGTTAATTTCTTTGATTATCCAAAATTGTAGTTCTACAAGTATAGACAAGAATGATTTAGTTACATACATTTATCCAAAAATAATCGGATAAACTAAATTGGTAATATTTATGTTTTAAAGCTATTAAATAATGTTCTTGTATATATTTTCTTCCTGCTGAAATGAACTTTGAAGTTTTAAATCAATCAGATATATCTAAGGGGGGATTCAGGGGGCAGGTAAGGCTAAAGGGTCAGCTGACCCCCCCCCCCTCCCCCTGTGAGAAACGTTTTATCAGTTCTGCAGCCATTGTCAATTCAAATGAGATGGAAAAGTAAAATCCCAAAGAATTGCATCAAGAATAACAACATTTATCCACAATGTAAAAAGAATTTAAATCTTTTAGTTTTATTATGATAATTAGTAAGCTTCATTTTTTTTTAGATCCGAAAAAATAGTACATGGAATCAGTGTTCACCTTTTTTGCTTGATTCTGTGAAGTTGGTTTACTGGGCTATTGTTATTTTGTGGGGTTTTTTTTTTTTTTCATTTTCAAATGAGCATTCATTTCTAACAAGCTTATAATTATTGTAAGCTAATATTATTATTTTCAAAGCACTCTTCCACCTCAAACCACCCATGTTGTGTCAGTGTGTGTTGTTTGTTCTTCTTTCCAACTGTTTTATAGCTGTGATCTGTAATTTCATATATTTAAAACTTACTACATAAAACTCTATACTGGGAATTCTGAGCAGTAGCCGTTGGCTATTGGAGTCACAAAAATGGTAACCACTTATAATTTTTGGTAGCCATTTTTAAAAAGTATGCAGTGACAAAAAAAGGAGTTTGCTCCGAAATATGTTACCAAGGTGGAGTTGATGAGGCATTGAAGGTCTCAGGATTGGAAGCATTGTGTTGTAGTACGAAATACGATATAATTTTTAACAAATAAAAATACACATGGTCACCACTTAGTGACTAAGACTTTATTTTTTGTTACCTACTTTGAATGAAATGGTTGCCGATTGGTGACTGGCAACCGCTTAGTCTGGAGCTTTATTATGGTAATGTGACCAGTAGTTATCCTTTTTCACCTTTTGCCTAAAGTACGTTTGACATCTGATGCAAATTTGAGACAATATTAGGTTTTTTTTTGGGAATAGGTAGCAGAGGAACCATTGAATATTTTTTTTTTTTTTTCAGAAAAGAATCAGGTTACAAGAAAGTTCTATGCCCAAACGGATTAAGTTAAGCTAACAAATCGTCTGTTTTTGAGGTCATGTGGTTTGTTTCACATAGAGGTACAGAAGAAAAAAAAACTTTTATAACTTCTAAAATAAAACCTAAAAGTAAAGGGGGAAAAAAAGAAAAGAAAAGCAGGTTTTGAAATTACTTAAAACTGAGGAGCAACAAATTTACCAATGTTTTTATTTTTATTAACAATATTGCAACTGTACATCTAGCATTTAACATAATTAAAAATGATAGTCATAAAGAAATTGCATTTATAAACAAAGATTTGTGGTAACTAACTACCTTCCAAAATTGTGTGTCTAAAATTCATGCTGTATTTACCCAAAAAAAAAAGCTTGAATTACTTTTAAATAGAGGTAAATCCATTCATTTTGTTACTTGTTTGTTCCTAAAATGTTAGGAATCATTTTTCTTCTTTCATTTTGAAATAATTATACCATCAGAATTTTATTAACTGTATAAATTTCATGTTAACATTATCAATAGATTACTAGGAAGGAGTACGTTTTTCTTCAATTCAATATTAAATCTTATATAACAAATATGCGTTTCTTCAAGAATGGAAAAAAATAACTTAATATTATTTGAAAACAAGCTCTTTGACTGTGCTTTAAAATGTCAAAATTGCATTTAATTCAAATTAATTTTACTTTATTACACTGAATCTGTCCTTAGTAAATGAAATCAAAATCACCTGTGTGTGTGTATGTTTTTTTTTTTTAATTCTAAAAAATCTGGAAGCAGTTTTTTTATTATTTAGGTTTTCAATTTGGCTAACGTATGCAATCTTTTTTTAAGAAATCTTTTTTTCTCTCCTGCAGATGAATTTGAAGAAATCATTAAGCACACTACACTTCATCTCAAGTTACCATTCAATTTCAGCAGTGAATTCCTTCGACTACATTTTGGTGGTGATAAACTACGAGAAATCAACTATGGTGAATTTACCCAACTACTTCACGTGAGTCGGTTGTTTGTGTCTTTCTTTAGAATATTTTTTTCAATAAATCTTTTTAGCTTTGTATACAAAATGTGGTAGTTTATTTAATTTGGTGATTAAAAAAAATACATTTGTCTCTGTTGTGATAAATATTTATTCAAATACATTTTACATTGCTGTTTAAGTGGAAATAAATAATGAAACAAAAATTTGATCATTAAGTACAGAGAATCCCTATTCCATTATCTAAGCATATTTCCCAAAGCTTTTTTTTTTTTTTTTTTTGATAAAGGTAATAATAGTACCAGACATGCATTTTGAAATGTATAGGGGTGTGATATGCATAAAAATAATTTTCAAATTTGTGAATGAATCTACAATTACTTTTTCATGAAAGTGCTTTAAAGAGTCTGGGAGAGCCAAAGTGTCTTTTTCTCGGAGAATGAAATATAAACTAAATCCATTAGAGCTTGTTTTGGAAATCACTTCCAACTATATTCAATAATACATGAAATACACTGGCAGCTCAGTCATTCCAGCCGAGGACTGCAGTTTTGTGCTTATTAGCGCTCATCAGCTCAGCATGGGAAGTGACTAAACTGGAGGTGAAAAACCTCTTAAGGAAGCCAAGAGTGCCAAACAAACTGGTAGATAATATAGCATTAACAGTGACCAGATGTGTAACGAGTAAGTTACTGCCCTATAATAGGGCGATCACTTACTGAAAATACCATGCCTTGCCTTCAATCTTCGAGTTGAACCGAACCATTGCTTCGGTCACTCGCATGGTCAGTGCTAATTCTATATTGGCTACCAGTTTGTTTGGCACACTTGGCTTCCTTAAGAGGTTTTCCATGCCGGGCTGATGAATGCTAATAAGCACAAAACTGCAGTCCTCGGCTGGAAAGACCGAGTGCCAGTGTATTTCATGTATGTCTTAGCCCTGGCTATAGGGCGGTAACTTACTAAAAATATATTCAGTAACTTTTGTTTAGCTCAGTGTCTTTCCCGTTATCTATACAATAGAACCACAGTACAACAGTACTACCGTTTGCAGGTAAAGGGCAGTAAATGCAAATTTTTCATTTCTCCTTTTTTTCCATTTTTGTCATCTATTGTAGGTTATCTTTATTGTACAAGCTCGCTTGTTTAGTTTCCGCCGAAAAAAGCGCAAAGAAATACACCGCCAGCTCAGTTATTCAAACTGAGAACTGGAATAACTGAGCTGGCGGTGTATTTTAAGTATTTCTGTCTTAGCTCTGGCTTTAGGGCAGTAACTTACTACAAAATACCTTAACTTTGCCATCAATCTTTGAGTTGAACCACACCATTGTTGCGGTCGCTCATCTGGTTTGCTAATTCTGCATTAGCTACCAGTTTGTTTGGCTCTCTTGGCTCCCTTAAGAGATTTTTCGCCTCCAGCTCATGTGATTCCTATTCCGTGCTGATGAGTGCTAAAAAGCACGAAACTGCAGTCCTGGGAATGAATAACTGAGCTGGCGGTGTATTTTAAGTATTGTAGGATACTAGTCCTTTTCTCTTATGTTTGCCAGCTTGTATGTTGTACCACTCTCATGCCAGGTTAATTGTCATCCACTATCAGGCAACAGACTGGACCTGCTTCCATCTGAGAGTCGTACACAAGCCCAGTTGACTTCCCTCCAATTGTGATGCTGACGACACCATTACAAAACCGGCAAAACACTGACTTCGAGACAATGGGATGCACAAAACAAGCCAACATGAGTATAGTTCCACAACATGCAAACGTTTGGCAACAGTTTTTCGGGATAATTTCTTGTCAGTAGCAGCAAGAAACTGGTTTGCTACCCCGGAAGCTGTGCTGCCCCGGTTTCTTTTGTTGCTGGCACAATGTACTTATCTTCTGCTGACGTTGCAATGCATACACGACCTTCCCTGTAACGTTTGCAACGTATTCCATTTGTTCGAAATATATTCCAAAGCTTTAAAACAACACTGTGGCTGATTTTGAACTCCCTGGCAACATCTGATATTTTCTGCCCTTTTTCAATTTTGTATTCAAATTTTCAATATTACGGCTACCCATAAAATCATCGAAGTAATGTCAATAGATACCAAAAATTGCAAATTCCTCAATTGATTCTTTCCTGTCAAACTCTGCCTTTGAACAAAAATGGTCTTACGAGCCAAATACTTTTTATTGCTTAACAGAGCTATCACATGACGAACAACGTCCTGAAACCAAAATTTGTATATGCACAATACGTCTTACTGTATCCCAAACTTATGCTAATTTCCATTCTTCCTTGCCTTCCTTTTTGTGGTTGCAAATGCTGATACTGCAATCCGTCAATAGCAATTGTCTACCAGTGTATTTAACATGGTATTATACATTATCAAGATATACATTCTGGACTTAGACTTATTTTGTGGTAAAAAAGTTGAGGGTCGAAGGTTTAAAATTCCAAGAGTTAGTCTGTCATTTGCCCCCAAAGTGGGTAACTCTGCCAGTGCTTGCGTAGTTGGAGTCATACTGATTTCGGGGTAAATTACTCGGAGTCTAAGGCTCTAAAACTCTCGGAGTCTCATTTTCCCTGCGACTCTGCAGCCCTGATAATTAGTAAATAAAAATATATGATCATAATATTTAATTTGTTTTTCTAAAGATATTTCTTTTTGTTACATGCACTTACATCTCACTGCATCACGCCTTGGTCTTTTATTAAAATCACTATTTGAGTTATATTTTTTAATAAATATGTAAAGATCTGTGTTTTCCCCAGGACTTTCATGAAGAGCATGCTATTCAAGCATTCAAAACTTATGACAAGCAGAAAAAAGGGTTCATATCTGCCATGGACTTCAGTAATATTATGATGTCTGTAAAGAGCCATTTGTTGAGTGAAGATGTTAAACGTAACTTAGTTGCTGTAAGTATTAATATATCGCCGTAAAATGTTTCTTTGTAATGTGTTAATTATTTTTGGGAAGTATTCTAATTCTATTCACTTTAACTAGGCTGCTGGTGGAACTGCTGGACATCAAGTGTCATTTCCTTATTTCATGGCATTCAACACATTATTAAACAACATGGAGCTTGTAAAAAAAGTTTATTTAAATTTCACAAAAAACAATACTGCTTTAGAAGTGACAAAAGGTAAGTCACTTTCAATTGAAATTCACATTTTGGGATTTTTGGTGTGAGAGCTTTTCCAAAACTTAAGGTTATGACCCACTGGTGAGTTGCTAATGCATTTTTGGGGGATTTTATATTTGTTGTTTTTCCATTGTATTGTTTTAAAAAATACCGTAATTTCAAAAGTTTAAAGAAAAAAAAGGTTTCCAAATATCCGCAAGAGAATGTTTGTTTATAAAATATAAAATATTAAAAAAGTTTTTAATGAATTCTCTCCCTTTTAAGTTTCATATAAACCAGGGCTTCTGAATCGGAGTCAGGCTGATTTTGGGGTAAAGGAGTCCGAGTCGAAGGTTGTAAAGTTTCCCTTTTTCTTCCAACTTGGAAACCCTGGTTTGTACGACTTCTGGCTTTTTGAGTGAATTGGGAAAAGTGAAAAACGCAAAGAAAAAGAAGCTTTGCTACCTATGTTTTTCCCGAACAAAAATTTCCAATTTGTTGTAAATAAATTCAAAGTAGCAGTTTTTTTAAATGATAATAATTTTTTTTTTTTTTGATAAATTTTATAACTACAGTATAATCATCCCTGCTAATCCAATCTCATTAGCATCTCAACCTGTTTCAACTACACAACACACCCAAAAAAAAAAAAAAACAGGCTGTCCACAAATGATGCTGCAGTTTGACTCTGTGGCCCTGTTTATGCACACTCCGGCTTCACACCGGGTTGAAGCGGAAGGTGGATAAAAGGGGGATTGCAGCCGGATTGATGAGAAGACCCGTTTTTGTCAAATCGTGGATTCTCCTTTACATTCCCATCAGTCCATGTGCGAATATCCTTTTTTTTTTGTGTGTGTGTCTTTTTTATAGTTAAATTGAGCATTAAAAAACACATTGCAGAACTTTTCTGAAAATAATTTGGGGCATAATCAGTTAATTACTTATCACAACTACACTGTGTGTCAATATATATATATATATTATATTTCAATATGAATCCTATTATTTCATTCTTTTAATTACTTGAATTTCATAAATTTAATCAAAAATAGCTTGTGACAAATGCAACCGCTTTTACTAATTTCGACTGAGGATCAGCATTGTGAGAACTAGCATTAATCAGTCAATCGTGTAAAAATATGTCTGGATCTTCTAAATCCATTTCTAAATTAAAATTTTTGCCTTTTTGTGATTGTCAATATCATGGCCGTACTTAAGGGGTGAGTTTTTAGGGTTCTAACATCCTCCAAAATTTTCACAACTGTTCCGAAATATGCTTTTAATATACTTTTTTTCTGAAAAAATTGTTTCAAATTGATTTATTTTTTATTAATTTATTTTATTTTGGTTTTCAATTTCATTTAAAAATAGAATTTTTATTGACGAAACACATGTACAGAACTTTATTACCAGGAATTACTTTTAATTGTACTTCTTGTGGGAAAAATCCGCCAATAATCCTTCAATGTAGGTAGAGGGAATTCGCTCCTGCATTGAACGCGGCTTGAAGCCGGGTTGGATGCATAAAACAGCCTTATTTCGCGAAGCCGGGTTGACGCCGGGATGAATCTAGCTGCATAAACAGGGCCTAAAGGAATTTTTGTAGAAACTTTCATAGCTGCATACATTGAAAGATTTTCGGATGTTTTGTACGATCTTATGGATGATTTGTACAATTTTTAGGTGTTTGGTTTTAATTTTACAATACAGTGCGAACTGTTGAAATTTTCTTTTACTTCCAACACTTTTGAGAGCAATCCCTAAAGGCATGATGTAAACGACGTTGAAAAGCGCAAAAATTCTCTTCGGTTACTCTCTGTGCTACTCGTCTCCTAAAGACTTTCATTTGAAGCCAACATTTGGCACGATATCTTGGTGTCAAAGCAGTTCAGCCAGAACTATATGTTTTGCGGCCAAGCAGCAAATAAGTACCAATGTGATTAGTGGGGTTTTCCAGCAATGTTCAACTGTAGGGCGTGGGCTAAGCATAAATCTCTGGCGCGTTACACATCGCACATGAGGCATTCTGTCTGGCTGTTATCCAGGGGCAGATGGGGCCCGCAAGCAGTCGGGCATTTGGTCGGTGGACCACCTCTGTTTGGGCTGCAGTGAATTTTACAACTGAATAGCAAAAAAATAATAATAATAATAATAATTTTGTTGCATAACTGTCCAGGATCTTCTAAAGCCCTAACAGCTGCCTCTGGTTCATAGGGGACAATGAACACGTCAAGGTAGAGTCTTAGCCTTAAGAGGCTGCCAATTTTAATTTAGTGATAAACAAAAAAGAAAAACAAACTAAACGTTCTCAGTAGTAAAAAATTGAAGTAATTAAAAGTAACTCGTGGAGTTCCAGTGACAAAAGTATTTTTTTGTTTTAGAAGAAAATGCGACGTTGGAATATTAAACAATTAAACCTTCAAATATTAGTTAGGAATATCTACGACTCTTTATTATAATTTACCTAATTGAAGGTCGCTGAAATGTGTATTTTGAACATTTTTTTTAATGGAAAAAGTATTCAGTACGTAGTAAAAACCCATGGCAAGCTTCAGCTGAATACAATAAGAAATGAATAGATAAGTAATCATGACAGTTTCATCGAGGCCAGCGAAGAATGTTTTAAATAGAAAAAAAGTTTAAATGCAGTAAGGGAAATTTAAAGTATTGTAATGAATAGTTACACCAGTTTAGCAGTAAATTGCTGTCCCTAAAGATGGTCTAAGGCAGAACAACATGCAATATACCAGACAGCCTGGTTATCACATCCAGAGACTGCAGTTTGTTCTCGTTAGAACACATCAGCCTGGAATAGTCGATAAACGAGCTAACCTTCATTTACAAGCTTTGCCTTCTATTTATGAGTTGTATCGCACCATGCTGCAGATACTTGCTGGTGAGATAAATTTACTTTATCTTTCAGTTTGTTGCCGCTCTCTGCTTTAATGAAATGATGTCTGCTTCCTGCTCAGTTATTCACTATTCCAGACTGATGAGTTGTAACAGGAACGAAACTGCAGTCTCTGGACGTGATTATCGGGCGTGATTACCAGTTTGATTGCATGCAGTTGCACCAGTAGTTCTTAGTGTTTGAATGTACTAAACAAAAGTAAACCAAAACTTTATTCAGAGATTCTGGAGGAATGATATTTTAAAGTAGAACAAAGTTGGGAAACTAAGACGTACGGTGTCACTGAAAAGTACCACATCAGTACAAAATGTTAAATGATTATTTTAATGAATCCCAAACGCTTTAACTTCAAACAAGTACAAACATTAAGCTGGAAATTGAAAAGTTCACTATGAAAAAACCAAAGAACTATTTAACATTACCAAAGATCGCTTGAAAACTGCATTTTAAAAGCTAAATCTGAGCATTTTTCGTTGGAGTGTCCCTAACTCGCTCGCCAGCATCATTAAAGGTCGTCTTAAATAATATTTTATGGGCTTCAATTTTGAAAAAATTTCGGAGGGGATCTCCCGAAAACTCCTCCCCTTCACGTCATTGAAAGTCAACTAAAATAAAGTTTTTCAAGCTTCAGTTTTGAAAAATTGTCGGTCTTCTTGACTTTATCAAAGAAGACCTACAACCCAATTTTTAGACTTCAATTTCGAAAAATTTCCTGGGGAGCACCCCCAAACCTCTTCACTCTCTAGCATTACAGAAGGTCATCTAGAATGCATTTTTAAGACAACAAATTAAAAAACTTCCCGAGAAAGGGGAGGGGAATCGGATTTTTTGCTCTCATTAACATTGCCAAAAAAAAAAAAACTAAAAATACACTGTTAGATTTAAAATTATCAAGAATTTCCAAAGACAGCCATCCTATCCTTAACATAATTAGTGATCTAGCAATAGCACTTCTCAAGTTTCAATTTCGAAAAATGGTCGGGAAAGTGCCATTAACTTATGCAAAGACTCTGAATCTCTCCCTTCCATACCATCACCAAAAATCGTTTAAAGCTGCGTTTTTGGACCTACAACTTCACAAAACTTTTCCAGGAGAGCACCTGAACCTTATAGCTCCAAAAACTTCTCCGTACCCCATATTCTGCACGAATATTTGCACTTTTTACTGGTCTTAGTATTCTTTATGCTTTTTCTCCAAATTTGTTAACGCAAATTCTCCTACACTCGAGTCCTCAATTTTTAGTGACGACTCTCTCCTGAAACTAGAAGCTGTATCCGCTCTTCCTTTTACATTAATCTGAAAAAAGTAGAGGGGGAGGGGAACAGTAGCGTAATTAGGGGTTGGCAGGAGCGGCTCTCACTAGGGGCGCAGCAGCCAGAAGGCGGCATTTCAACTGATTAAAAAAAAAAATTTTTAAAGAGAGTTTTTTTTTTTTTTTTGATTATAAAATTGGAAAATGCTTAAAAAAATTGAAAAAAGAAAAAAAATCTTGCATGAAAAGGAGCTAGAGACACATACATACCATCTACTGAGAAGGAAGATTGGACCTCACTGAAAACAATTCTCAAAGAGAAAATAAGAAAAAAAATTACAATACTGCCTCCTATTTGTCGAATCAATTAACCAAAATGCTCCAAAAAAACTTTTTTGGAAGTCACAATGACCTCCAGTGACTTCCCATGTGGGTGACCCTGGAGGGGGCTTGCAATTCCTTTAGTTCACCAGGGGCGCTAGACCCCATAGTTAGGCTACCGGAGGGGAGTCTCCTCTTTTTGATGCAATTCTTAAAGGGGCCGGCTGGTCTCTAAATGCCAGAGCTGGTTCATTCTGTCCCATCCGCCACTGCTATTATCACGCACAGCAATCTGTTTGTTATGATAATTACACATGGTGTTCGAAAGTTTGCTATTCATTTAAGTTTAAATGTCTAAAGCTAAGAAATATGACCAGACGTTTCTGGAATGTTATTCAAAAGATGGAGAACATTTTAATCTGTAAGAACTTACAGAAAAACTATTGTTTTGAACAAGTATTTGATAGACAATTTTTGAAAGCTGCGAAGAGTCAGCAACTTTTCAAAGTTAAAGTTCAAAGAAAAAAAAGTTTATTTATTTACTTATTTTTAAATTTTTTCATTATCTTTTTTTCTTTTTTTTTTGCTTAAAAAACCACAGATCAAGAAAATGTAAGGATTTGAAAATATAATAATACTTTAAATTTTAATACTTTGCTTTACAATGGTCAAAAAAGCGTAGAACTATAGCCACCTCGTACATTGTAAGATTTTTACTTTCTTCTATATCTAATATATAGAAGAAAGTATTGGATTCGTGCAAATTTTCGAATTTCGAATTTTGACGGATTCGAACGTTTTGAGGTGTGCTGAGCCCATTTCGACTATTTTTGGAAAATGTCTGTCTGTCTGTGTGTGTGTGTGTATGTGTGTCACGTCTGTGTGTGACCAGTTTTTTGTGGCCGCTCTACAACAAAAACTACCGCATGAAATCGAACGAAATTTGGTACACATATGTGCCCCTATGTGAACTTGTGCCCATTGGTTTTTGGCGCGAATTCCTCCAAGGGGGGTGGAGCAATGGGACGTTTTTTGAGTTACGTGTGCTTGCTATTCCTCAGGAAGTAACTGGCGGAATCAAACAAAATTTGGTCCATATGTTGCCCCTAACAGGAGCAGGTGCTGATTCAATTTTGGTGTCAATAGCTCAAACGGGGGTTGAATTATAGAATGTTTTTTGTCGTCAATTGTGACTGCTGTATCTCAAGAATAACTAACGGAATCAAACAAAAAATTTTTGACAAGTAGCCCTTAGTGGGTATAAGAGCTGATTTTATTTTGGTGTCAACAGCTAAAAAGGGGGTAGCGCAATCGCTCGTTCTTTTTTTCCATTGTGAGTGCCCTATCTCAAGAAATAATGCTACGTTCTGGTTGAAATTTGGAATATATGTGAATCCATATGTAAACAGGCTTTGGTTCAATTTTGACTCCTATCGCTCCAAGAGGTGTTGATTTTTTTTTTTTTTTTTTTTTCAAATAAAAATAGTTTTATTAATGCAACAATAAGAAAGATAAATCGTAATGGATTGTCGTCTGCGTATTTCTCGTGATTTTAATTGTATGGAAATGATCGGAAGTATTATCTCAATGATTTAAAATTTTTAACTGTTGCCATCTTATGTTTGTTAATAAATAAAATATTTGTAATTAATTCAAGTAAGGCTTTTAAAGTAACTTTCAATTTTCGCTCTTTGTTTTGTTTTTACAATAATTCAGACATTGGGATGGTCGTCAAGTTTTTGCATGTGTAATTTTGTTTTTGTTAGGAATATTGCTTCCTCGTCAAGCATGGGGAGGGATCAGAAAAAGGAAAAATATAGAAGAAAGTTTCGTGATGGCCACAACATACTAGTTTAAACTGGCATGTTGGCAGCTCTGTAAGTTTGACAGAAGAGACGGAGGGGATGATAGGAAGTATAAGATCACATAATTGATTTCCACAACGTGCTTAAGAAAGTAGTGTGATGTGTGACAAGAGGAGGAGAGGGAGTAAAGGTGAAGTGTGACACTTTGTCTCAGGATGGGGGGAGGGGGGTGTTGAGAAAAGAGGTGTGACGTCAATAATGGATAGTCCCTAAATGTGTATTTAGTTATAAATACAGTAACCTCTCATTGTATGTCTCTTTTCTTCTGTCTCCTGGAACATTAAAGCGTAAAAAAACCTAAAGTTTGAAACCATTCTTGAAAACATATGGTTCAGAAAATTACTCTTTCTTCTTTATTTTGTGAATAAACAAAACGAGGATGCTTTTATTCTTTTGAATTTGCTGGGAAGCAGCAACAATTCTTGTTATCCAATTGTAGATACCCCAGAATATTTAAGTTTATGATATATTTCAGAAAGTACTTGACATTTTTCTTTTATATTGATACTAAGGCCTTTAAAAATGAATGAGAGACAGCAGGCAGGTGTCATACTGTTTCAATTAGAAGAGAGCATACGCCCATCTTTGACTGCTTTTTAGGCAGTCAAAGCCTGTGGAGTCGAACTGATTTTAGGGTAAAGGAGTCGGAGTTGTTTGAAACCACTCCGACTCCGGGTTTTTTTATTTCTATAATTTTCACTGACTCTCTTTGCATTTTTTAAAAAATTGACTACCAATTAATTTGATTACATGCTGCTAATAAGAAAATGCTTGTCATTGTGGCAGCCAGTTGGCTTGACTGTTTATCGAGCTTTCTGTAACAGCTACCTACGTCCTAGTTAACTTATTTTTTAACTTTATTTAAGTGATAGCAACTGTCAGCTAACAGTTTTGTTGCCTAACATTTCCGAAGTAATCACTTTCAAATAAAAATAGTAATGTATTTTTTACTTCAATCTCAATTATAAGATAGTAAAAGTAATGTATGAATCGCTTGAGCAAGTCGGGAAACTTCTGAGGGTGCTTGGTAAATTCAAATAAGTGTTGGCTTGGCCCGAAAGCGCAAATCCAAAAGATTGGATAAAATATAAATGTTTTTTTTTTTTTTTTTAATCTAAAGACTTGATCTACGAGAGCTTGGTTATCACTAAAAAGTTCAAAAGAAAATCAGTACATGATTTCTTGGTTACAACACTCAATAATTGTAGTTAATCCTAAAATGTTCTTATTAAGGTTAATTCTAAAGATGCCAATAAAACTAAAATTAAAAATTGAGCCAAGAAATGTAGCTATAGTAAAAGCTATTCGTACAAAGCTGTATACTGCCGCATTTTGAGTAAAATTTGCTCCCGACATACATGTACCCGACCTCTCCCCGCAATATAGTGCAATATTTTCATTGAAATTTTTAAGATAAAATTTAAGATTTAGGGGTTAATTATTCACAAGATTTTTCAGAATTAAAGTACAAGGTCCATTATGAAAGTAATGAGAATTTACTGGCAAAATATATTTATTTATCGTAATTTGTACAAATGTTCAATATTCTTCAAAATACATTCCTCCTGCATCAATGCACTTGCGGAGACGTGTTTGCTACGCCTGAAAGGCATTCTGAAACTCTTCCAAGGGAATGCCTCTCAGGAACGTTGTAACATGGTGTTGGATGTTTCCCAAGGTTCCCCAATGTTTTCCTTTCTTCTCTCTCTCTCTTGAGTCGTGGAAACAAAAAGAAGTCACATGAAGCTAAGTAGGGACTGTAAGGTGGTGAGGGATTACCGGGGGGGGGGGGGGACATCCATAACGGGGTTCGTCGGCGACCTCCTCCTGGCTCTCTTTGAATGCCTTGTGCCACTTCCCAGACTGTGATCTTGAAATGCAATTGTCTTTGAAGGCTTCTTGCAGCATCTGGAATGTTTCGGTTGCATTTTTTCCAAACCTCACGCAAAACTTTATGGCGTATCATTGTTCAAGCGAATGCTCCATTGCGATATGTTACAAAAGTTGAAAACATACTTCAAGCGGAGGCACTTATCTCCGCTCACACTGCTCGAAAGCAACTGACGACTGGATGCATTGAAAGGGCATATCCCGCACCACATTTCCCATCCAGTTTTACCGTGCTGCCATCTATCGTCGCGTCACAATAACATTATGCTCATTACTTTCATAATGGACCCTGTATTACAATTTTTATACACTGTAAGATTAAGTTGAGGTGGTACCCACCAGATGAGTGTCACCTGGGAGAGGGGAGGACCGCACCCTGTCAAGAAAAGTTTTTTGACTAAGCAAAAAAAAAAAAAAAAACTCAAGTTACAGCTTTCAAAAATTGAAAGCACAGGATTTGATCAACTTCTGTTAGTTAAACATTAAAGGGGAGCAAATTAATCCTATTCAACTTTTTTTTTAATGGGATTTTTAAGTAATCTCACTTTAAAAATCGCAACTATTGGATAATTTGATTTTCAAATTGAATTTCCAACGTTGTATACATCTTAGGCCCCGATTCAACGAATTCATTGGGTCTGAAACTTTTTTACGCCAAATCGGGGTTATACGTAATATTGGGGTGTGAAAAAATAATTTGAAAAATATCCATAATTAGAAAGTACAGTAGAAAACGGTTATAACGCACACCCTTGGCACCAGAGCTTTTGCTTTATACAGGTTTTGGCATTATATAGGTCATTCTGGCGTTATATCGGTCATTCTGGCGTTAAATAGGGTTCTGAAAGGGTACTCTAACACTTGAGGGGTGTGCCATCGCTTTTGGGGGGGGGTTAGACCCTGTGGTTTGCATTCTAAAATCAACGATTCTAGTGAAGTTCATGAATTTTAACTGTTTTTAAACCTTTCTGAAACACAAAATGTCGCAGTGATATTGTAACATCAGAAGGCTTACCTAAAATGATCTAATCAAGCTCAGAAAACCAATTTAGTTGTGACTGGATTTATTTAACTGTTAAGTGTGCTGGAATGATAGCAGAAACTAAATCCGCTAAATCTATGTCAAGCCCCCTCCCCCCCCCGAAAAAAAAATTCAAATTTGGCTATGAAGTTTCCTTTTTCCTTCTTAATTAATTAAGTTCAACTTTTCAACAATCTTTTGTTATCACCGCAAGGGGGGTTAGACCCGAAATCGCCAATAGTGAGACTGAAAATACTGCAATTCTGCACCCTCTAAGTTGATAGGGTTCTCGTTTGCAAACACCAAGCTGCATCTCTTGAATGTAGTTGGTTATGTGTATTATGCTAAATATGTGCACATATACTTGCAAAACTGTTTGAAACTTTTGAATACATTATGCAATAAAAAAAATTGATAATTGGGTTTCACCAGGGTACCTAACAGTCCAAAGCAGTGACAAATTTTGGTGGTCCAGAACCTGTAGTGACTCAAAGATAGAACAAGTCTCTATGTAAGCAATGAGCAATGCAATAGTAGAATGCTAAATATTTGCGGGTTTTTGTCTCCCAGTTTGGAGATCACAATTTGTTTTTAACACCACCAGAACTTTCTTCCCTCTTTACTGGTACTGACTCAAGTTAGTAGTAGTAATTGCTCACTGATAATGGCCGTTTTCTGATAATAAGGTGAGTTGTGGTGAGGCCTTTAATGTTGGTTTTGTAACATAAAAGGATAATGAAGGCAAAAAATTTAGTGGCATTTCTTTCTAAAAGAAGTTTGCTGTTAAGTCTCTAGCTTTTGCTAAGAGAACAGTTACTACCTGTAAAGATGTTTAAACCCAAACCAATTTTTACACAAAATGCTATGTACAGTAAGGATGGGACAACAAATTGATGTAAACTTTTAGAACAAGTCATGTACTTATCCTCCATCGGTATAAAATGAATCTGGCTTCATACGGAAAGAAATCCTTTATTGTTACTTGCAGCAAGGGATCCATTCACCATCACAAAACAAACAGCTGGTGTCGTATACATTATAGATGGAAGATACCTTCTCTATCATGGTTTTTATTTTTGGTAACAATCTGCAAGTTTCAAGGAAATATGCCAGCAATGCAGTGTATATGTCACTTGTAAATACAGGAAAGCTATTGTCACTTTTGATGGGTAAGAAGAAGGAGAAAGAACCAAAGAAATATGATCTGCGTCCTATTACAACAGCCAAGCCTTCTGTTCTAGATGACTTTCTGTGCTTTATATCTTGTGCTTGCTCTGAGCTGCAACAATAACAATTTTGCCAAAGTTCTAGACACCAAAAAAAAAAAAAGATCTTGGTAACAAAAACTTTTTGTTACAAGCTTAGGAGAAATCCTTTAAAAACTCCAGTTCTGACTGAAAGTTAATTTTAATCTGATGACGTATTTGAGGCATGCATGTATATATTACGTAAACTAAATACCGTATCATCTCGCATTATCCGGCATACCGGAAAAAAGCGAGGTTGACCAGCATGCCGGGAAATTCGAATTTTCCAGCATGCCTGATAATTTGAGGTTTGTTTCGCAACAAAACAAAAGTAAATTTTCCCCTTCAGTTCCAATCAGAAAGCAAACCACTGTAAAGAAAAAAAAAAATAAATCCCGAAAGTAACCTTCTTTCAAAAAAACAGTGTGTTGCATATAATATGTGTTTGTTATTTATCGTAGGTTATTATTAATGGATTTAATCATATGCCAATAAAATAAATCAATTCAGAAGCAATCATCGTTACTGCGATTTGTTCATATTTGTTTAAATAAATTATTTTAGGTTCCTGTAGAGAGGTAAGTTAAAATTTTATTTATTTAATAACTGTGGCAAATTCTTTAGCACTGGTTTAGGGGCGGTACCTCAATGCTTAAATGTTTGCTTACTTAGTTTGAATTAAATTTTTAGAAAAATATTCGTTATTAAACAATATTTTTCTTGTTAAAATAACAAATCACATTGTTAGTAAGTACTTTTACAAAATTAAACTGTTTTAGTAATAGGATATGAAGAGAACTTATATTCATTTTTAAGCTGAACAAATATTTTTTATTGTATAAGGCAAGTGATATTGAAAATCTGGTGACCCGTGAATTTTGCGGCATGCTGGATAATGCGGGGTAATACGGTATTTTGATTTTAAATATTGTAAAAAACAATATGGTATTAGGGAAAAAATATGTTCAGCATAATTGTTCTGAACATTTAATCAAACGTGCCACCAGGGGGGGAGGAATAATCTTTAAGGGTATTATTTCCTTTGGAGGAGGGGAGGGGTGAGTCAGCATTCTTGTGGGATACACAGCCCTGATTTAATGCATTTTAATTTTGCATGAAATACTATTTCTACATGAAATGGAATCGGGGGGTGGGGAGGATTGTGGCATTATTTTATTTAGAGGGGGGTGGCTAAAGCTTTGGGAGGAGGTGTGCCATCACTCTTGGAAAATGGACACACTTGATTTCCAACTTTAATTTTGCATGAAATAATATTTCCACTTGAAATGTATGTGGGGGGAGAGGGGAAGGATTGCTTCATTTTACGGGGAAAGGGATGCGTTATGCCATCTCTCTTGGAGGGTAAATGCCTTTAATTTTTCCCTTAATTAAGTATGAAATAATATTCGCACTTAAAATGCACTCTGGAAATTACGAAAAAATACTCAAAATAGCAATGTTAGATGCCCCCCCCCCCCATCCGAAACCTGACGCACAATGAGGTGGGACTTTTTACCTGTTCTTATTGGGAGGGTAATAATCAATTTGCAACTGGTTTAAACTTTTCTTCCTAATAGACAATTTAAATCTTCGTGAACTAAATGAGATTGCCAAGCAATCTTTGTAGGTTGGTAAGCTGGTAAGCGTCCATCAACAGGGGTGGAGAGTGCAATTTTAAAGTAGCAAAATAACAATCACACAATAAATTTCGTCCAAAATCTTTGGCATAAAATTCCGGCGATCTTCCTTTTCATTGCAAAAATATTCAAGTCATTTCTTAAGATTCTCTATAAACTCTTGGAAAAGGCAAATATTTCCTTAGTAATTTATTCAAAGCTTGCAATGCTCTTTTACGTTCCTTTTTTTTTTTTTGTTTAACTTAGTTGTGAGGAGTTAGAAATCAAGGAACATAAATCATATTTGAAAAGTTATGTGCGAGAGATGAAAAGTCAAAAAGGTTACGCATTCTTTCACTATCCGTGGCTACTCATATTTTGTGACCCCTTTTTGCATTCTTGTTCTTATGACTAACACCTTCGTTCCTTTGATTTTGTACCATAGTAGACTTATGCTTGTGTGCCTGATCAGTGCCGAAGTGCCCTGATCGACCCTGAGCCAGGTTAAGGCACGTGGGTGGGGCCGCCATGGAGAGCATCTCTACTGCTTCTTGGGGCACGGTACTGAGGAATGATGACTCGTGCTAGGTGATGAAAGAAATGAAAGCAGTTTTGAGATGTGCAGCGTTTTTGCCTCAGGAAGAAAATGCTATTTGAAAGAGAAATTCATCAAGGTTGAATATACAGTCAATTCGTGATAACTCGAATCTAAAGGGACCAATGAAAAACTTTGACTTATAGGAAGTTTGACATACCGCTAGTTTCGGTTATCGACATTTTAATATTAAAAAACATTGAATACTTTAATTAGTATGTAGATATAGCAGACAAAATTACAGAACTTTTTAAGCACAATATGCACAGTTTAACCAAACATGTTGAGAGAAAAAAATCAAAAGCATGGTTTTGATTTCGATACTGCTGGAACCTCTTGAATAGAGCTGATTTTGCTTCAGGAAAGATGCACATCTTCATTTGTTTCAAATTCGGATTCATGGATTCTACCGCTTTAGAAGTTTCACTTTTTCTTTTAATATCATCGACAGAGTACTTGATCTTTAAGCGTAAAGAAAACTCACTCTGTCTCTCAGGAACTTATCAGTAAATGATCAAACTGAAGAATGAAGGGGAACGCTTCTTAACTGGGGTCAGCGTTTGAATAAAGGTACCATCAGTTGACTTGAGAACTTGACAGCTTAAAAGCAAATTCATAGTTCAGCAACATGGCAAAGTGTAATTAGTACAGTACAAAAGAGGAAAACAAGCTAACTCATTTCCTCACGTGTAACTCAACTCATTTCCTCATATGTAACTCCTTTATCTCACATTGGCTCAACAGGTGCTCTTCTTGCTTTAGAGGTCTATTGTGCAGGAATTGCAAGTGAAGGTGAATTTTTTTCTCTCATAGTCACTTGTTTCTTTTTTTTTTTTCGTTCTTTCGAAATAAATTTTGAGTCATCTTTGAAAAAACTTGGAGTTACAGGAAGTTAACTTTGAGATATTGAGAACAATTAGCATAGAAATAAAGACAAAGGAGTCGGGACTTGATAAAAACTTCGAGTTATCGTGAATTGGCTGCATTAATTGAGAGCACTAATTTATTGATGACATTAACTCCTATGGATCAAAAATCCTTTGCCTATCGACTAAATAAAGGCTTGTGCAATTGTGTAATTTTAATGAAACAAATAACCACAAAATCTTCTTTCTTGTATGATGATAAGCTAATATTGGAATGCTTTTTTTTTTTTTTGGATTAGGGTTGGTTGGGGGAAGTGTGTCACTGGGGTAAGTGGGTTACCCCCCATAAAACTAAAATATGAATAAAGTTTTCAAACTTTTTTACACTGATCATGTCATATGTCAGCACATTGATTGGTTTTCCATATATATGGATTTCGTGGAATTTTTTTTTAGGTCATAGCACTTAGTCAAAAAAAATTCTGAAAAATATTTTTTCGTAAATTCAAGCAATATGGGGGTAGTACCCCACCCCCGGAGGATGCCAATTGCCCCCCTTCCCCCGAGAAAAATTTTGATTGCACTTGTTTTACTATGTAAAGATTTAAAAAAAAAGAAACTATAGAAAATTCGGAACTCTATCATCCGATTGGCGAAGGAGGGGGGGGGGGGGAAGCTCTGTGTCCTCCATTTTGTCACTGTCGATGGAAAGTCCCTAGCTGCCAACAAGGTGCTAAAAGTACTTTTTTTTCCCTGAAAACATACATGCAATTAATTAACGAAAAAGATATGTTTCCCTCTTTTTATTACCCTCTTTCGTTCGTTGTTCGTTATTATTGTTATTATGATAGGGATGGGGTGGTTGAAACTGTGTTATCTATTATCCATCTAGATGTTCATTAACACAGTACATTGTTGAGGTTGGTATTGGAACCTTAAGACATGTACTCTGTGGGCACTCATGTTACATATTGTTGGAAATCAAAGTTTCCTGGATTAGATTCATTGTATGGAGGGGAAGGGATAATGGGCTGTGAGTTACCTTTTGGCG
The DNA here is from genome assembly GCF_026930045.1 of Uloborus diversus. Taxonomy (NCBI): domain Eukaryota; kingdom Metazoa; phylum Arthropoda; class Arachnida; order Araneae; family Uloboridae; genus Uloborus; species Uloborus diversus. Next base: position 165,301,270 of record NC_072735.1, on the reverse strand, counting down.
GGCTGTAATGGAATCGCCTATAATGCGTTTGCTTGTTTCTCTTTCATATAACCAATAACATGGTGTTATCAGCGTCTTCCTTTCGAAAAAAATTTCTGAAAGTTTGGCACTTTTTACTACCCTGCCTTCTCCGCCCCCTGGGCCTGATTACTGAATAGGCCAACTAGACCCTGGCCTAGGGCCCCCAAATGGCAGAAATTACTTTAGTTTATGACTAAAATTGTTTCAGCCAACTGCTAAAGTTATAAAGTTTGAATACAGGGAGCCCCCAAAAGTATTTAGCCTAGCCCTCCTCAATATCTTAATCGGGCCCTGGCTGCCCTCTTTTTATGTCATCCCACAGTTTTTAGGTGGACAAGACTTTTAGCTAATTAGAAAAAAAATTTTAATCTACGCGGATTTTCTCTGAAAAACAGACTTATTTCACAATTATTCTAGAACTTGAAGCCCTCTAATGTTTGGACTTGTTTAAGTCTCACTACAAAAGTCTTTACTGTCTTCAGCGATCATGTTTGGAATCAGAGTCAAAAACAAATTATTTTAAGAGAAGTTTTTGTTTCTTAATATTTTTTTTCTTTAGTTTAAGAATTTTTTTTACAATAATCACTTGTGATAATATTGTACTGTTCGCTTTAAAAATTTTATAAAAGAATGAACTCCAATATTTAATTTACAAGGATGTCCAGAAATCATTCTCCAAGTTTTCTCAGCTTGACAGCTTTATCAAAACTAATTTTAATGAAGTTGTTTTAAAAAAATAATAAACTTCCATTCATATTATGTTTTTTTAAGTCAAAATCTCTATTGACTTAATAAATAGTCCGTGCATATGCCTCTGTTTACGATGCAATCGAAATCCTAAATTGAAACTAATTTGGGGTCCCATTACATTACCCTCATAATTTTCTTAAATTTTAAGTAAAAGAAATAACTCTTTAAAGGTTTGTTATGCGTGCTTATTTGAAAATTAATAACTTATGTTCAAATTTAGTATTACCTAGACTTGCCAAACTTCTGGTTTGGCCAAGACATTCCCGGTTTTAAGACAAAATCCCGGTCTCCCGGCCGGTTTACTTCACGTCCCAGAAAAAGATAAATTTGGTTACAGATGACCAAAAAGTCTAAAAATAATTAACTGTAAAGGATTATTTAGGATTATTATTTTGTGCTTTAAAAAATTAATCTCAGATTAGCTTGTAAACATATTTACATCAAGATTAAAACCACAGTAATGTTAAAATGTTTATTCCTCATTCAAAGTATTTCTTCTTACTAAAGTAACTTATGAATATTAGCATGTGAGAAATAAAATGTTTAAGTTTATCTTGTGTCATTCATAACTACCCTTGGTTTTAAGCTCTTAATCAGTAATCATTTATTCAATGAGAATGAAGTACTCTATAAAACTCTAAAAACTAGTCAGGGGTGTGTACCCTTTTGAATAATCGCAGCGCAAGCGGGGGGGGGGGGGAGGCATTCCGGTGTCCCGGTTGCAGGGCCTGATTTGGAAGTGTGGAGGTCCCGGGGCAACGAAGGAGTGGAGGCCCCTAATCAGGGTTCGAAAAGATCATCATATTTTCGAAAATATCCGATAGTTTGATATATATCCGAATATTTGGATATATGTGTATAGATCCGATATTTTTCACAAGTGAAAGGATATTTTGGAAATTTTTTTGTGGGGGCCCCTTTGTTGTGGATGTCCCAGGGCAGTAGCCCCGCCTGCCCTCCCCTAAATCCGGCCCTGCTCGGTTGAACATTCCTGAAATCTGGCAAGCCTAGTATTATCCATTTTTTCAATGCAAAAAATAAAAAATATTTCAATTTTTAAAAACCCAAAGTTTTTTTTAAACTTTAGTTTTATTTATTTATTTAATTAGTTATTTATTTTTGCACATATTACAAACCCTTTTTTGCAAATGCTCATATGTAGAATCGGAAATTTTGGCCCTCTTTGACATCTAGTGCATATAACAGAGATGAAAATCTTCCGCGGATCAGAGATTTTCCGCGTTTTTTTTCTTTCATTTCCGCGGTTTTTAGGTTTTAAAATCCAATTTTCAAAAACGGCAAATATCAGTCACGTCATCGGTGAGACGACGTGGAACGATATAGTAAGATATCATAATTGTTGGCTAAACGATGACGATACAATGTCGTTTATGCTACAAAAAAGCTTACTTTACGTATATTTTATTATAGATATAATTTTCTTTCCTTGGGAGGAGACATTGGTTGGTTATCCAGAGCAAGAGACACGGACTCTTTCGCTCAACGCCGCCTGTCGAAATCTGTGGCCCAAGATGCACAAAAAAATCAGTCGATGTAGAACCGACATAGTTCGACATTTGACTCCCAAACAATAACGGATAAATGTTCTTGAAACATAAGTTATGTCGAAGTATTTTTTTGCAGGCTTGATTTAAAAAGTCATTATACTGCTTATTTCGAGGTTTGAAATCAATTAACCATTATTAACAGCATTTACAGGAATACCCTTGCAACAATTGGCAAGGGGTACTGTAAAGTGTTCGGATTTTGTGGCAATGCCCTTCAGGGTTTGGAAGGCTTGTTAAAGAAACCAATACAGCAACAACATTGACTTTACTAGAGGAAGAAACTCTCCAAGTTTTGTTCCCCAAATGTTTCGTTATGTGAACCTTTTGTAATACAGCAGGTATCAAGTCTCAGGCCTAATTCTTCTGTCACTTGCTGTAACATGTGACGATCAATGGTCATTCATTTTCCAACAAGAGGGGGCACCCCATTATCTGACAGACATTCCCCATTTCCTTAATAACGAGCTTCCTAGTCGTTGAATTTGACAAGCTTCTGATGATGACTGTCACCTTCCATGACCACCGTTCTCTCCTGACCTAACTCCAAGCAATTTTTTATGGTATTGCATCAAAGATCGTGAGTTCATGCCCCATGGGCTACGTGATTTGCAAAATTTACAGCAAACGATCCCAACCACGTTTTCAAAGATTGATTGTGACATGTTACAGAGTGTCAAAAAAAAAAAAAAAAAGACTTGGCATTAGACTTGATATCTTCCGTAATACGAAAACTCCGTATCGAACATTTTGGAAACAAAACTTACAGTTTCATTCTCCAGTAAAATCTGCATTGTTTCTGCATTGGTCATATATTTGTTTCAATAAGGCTTCCAAACCTAGGAGAGAATTTCGATATGCATATAATAGAAATAGACTAAGGCTCCGTGAAAAAAATCTGATTCTTTAAAGGGTGCTGCAAGTGGGAAAAGTTTGAGAACCCCTGACCTATACCTATAAAAAATAAATTAATCAATAATAATTAAATAAATTAAATTTCAGAAAGTATTTTAACACAATGTATAACAATATGTTTTTATGATATTTTATATCCATTTTGTATACAATTATTAAATTATAATCACTATGCAATAATGGTGAATGAATAATATTGCTGATGGCTTAAGGGGGGGGGGAGCATTAGGACCCCCGACCATCCCTTGTATCCACCTCTGGAGGAGGAAGGAATCGAGGTAAGTTTCGCTTCAGCAGTAGTATGCTTGCGAGAAAATGCTGCTCTCGTAAAGAGCGTGAGTCCGCAATTTTCCGATACTGAAGTGTTAAAAATGATTATCTTTGAATATCTAAGGATATTCTCGGGGTGGTGAAGAGTAAGGTGATGGGGAGCGTTTTTTTAGAAATTTTTTTGAAAGCGTCGAGAATCGTTCGAAAATAGAGTGGTAAAAACGCAATTTTTTAAGTTTGGAGAAGGCTGATGGGGGGGGAGGGGTCTCCCCTGGATTGTTCTGAATTAAGCTGAAGTCTTAAAATGCGCTTTATGAAGTAACTATAGTAGGGTAGGTGCTTTTTTTTGTTGAAAAAACTATGAAATTGGAGTCTTGAAAACGCAAATTTAGGCAGTCTTTAATGATCTTTGGAGAAGCGGTTCAGCTGCTCTAACCCTAAAGATTTTCGAATCTGAAGCATTAAAAACTAAATTTTTGTCTATCTTTGGATGACTTTAAAGAGAAGGAATTTGAGGGCTCTCCCCAGAGAAATATTTGAGACTGAAATCTTAAAACTTATGGTGATAAAAGGTAAGGAGGAGGAAAGTGCTGATGGAGTCTTACAAAAGCAAATTTAGGCTAACTTAGTTGAACTTAGGGGAAGGAGTTTAAAGGTATTCTCTCTAACATTTTTTGAAGCTGAAGTTTTAGAAAATCTGTTTTAGGCGATCTTTGAGTGCATTAAAAATTCTTTAGCAAAAAAAAAAAAATAATAATAATAATAAATAAATAAATAAATGAATAAAATAAAATAGAAACTGAAGTCTTAAAACTTTTAGGCTATCTTAGGTAATCAAGATGAAAGGGGAAAAGATTTGATCGAGCACTTTATAGAAAAAATCCAAAACTGAAGCCTTAAAGACGCAACTATAGGCTATCTTTGGTGAGCATAAGGGAAGAGTTTCGTGAGTTGCCTCCGAAATTTTAAAGCTGGGTTGCATAGAACTCTCCAGCTATGTTTAACTCTAAGCTATCTTCCAGTGATTTAAGAAAGAGATTATTCGGAAGCTGTCTCCCAAAAATTTTTCGAAACTGCTGCCTTCAACTTTTAGGTTGTCTTTGGTGATGTAAAGGTTGGAGAAATAAAACTATATTCTCTATCTAGAAAAAAATCCGAAACTAAAACGTTTAAAACGCAAATTCAAGCCATCTTCTGGTGAATTCAGGGAAGGGATTAGGGAGCTTTCTCTCAAAAGTTTTTCGAATCTGAATTTTTAAGAAGTCTGCTTTAAGCTATCTTTGTGTCACTCAAGAGAGAGGAAGTTGGAAGATTTTTTAAACTCTAAGGTTGTGTTTGGTGATGTAAATATAGAGGAAGGGATCGACTGTTAAGATAAAATTCTGAAACTGGAGTCTTAGGCCATCTTTGGTGAATGTAGAGGGAGGTGTTCGGGGATTTTCTAAAATAGTACAAAATCAACAAACAAAATAAAGGTTTAATTTCTATGTTTTTGCAAGTTTTAGTTCGCAAGATTTTAAAATAGGCATCCCATTTACTACAATCGTTCGTTTTTACAATTCACTTTGCTTTAGTACTCTTTCTTTTAAGCAACAAGATTTAAGTTTTGTAAAATCGACTACCCTCTTTTTTGAAGAAATGGTTAGAGAGCTCCGTTTTTATTACTACCGAAACGTGCTTCATTAATAAAGGCAATGTGAAGTGGAGTTTAAATTCAATAGTTTTTTGTTGATTCAGAAGACTAATTAAGATCTCAAGTAAAGCCTTTTGTATGATTTAACTTGAGAGCATTAATTATTGTGTTGTTGCACTCGTTTCAAGGCAGCACCACAATAAAGACAATTGTTTCTAGAGTGGTGTTGTTCAAGGCTAATAGCGCTTTGAATTAATTTTATACATATTTCGTTTAGCAAACTTTTTTTGTTTTATTCCACTAGCATACATTCCAATTTTAGAAATTACTGTTCATTAATAACTACAATGCATTCGGATGGTCGCAGTTAAGACCATTCATGGCCCCACCAGTGGGGCCATGAACCATTCTTAATAGTTCGAGTGAAATTGCACTCGCGAGTTGGCATTGTGCTGTGTTTTTCGACTCTCATTTCAGTTCATCCAAATTGAAATTCCATGTAAGTATTTTGTTTATTGAACATTTAAAATTATTTTAGCTCTTCGTTAAATTCGGTGTACTTTCTGTTAAAGAAACAATTTCGATGAAAAGGCCCTGTCCTCGCTTGGAGCTCCCTAGTTTTAATAGCCTAAACCAGCGTACCTTCTTTCGTATCTGGATGAAGGGGGATTGAAACTAATCCGAGAATTTTGAGAGTGATCTCAAAAATGTGTAACCTATTGTAAATTGATATCTGGGTTACAGTATCATGGTTTTGTCCAATGGCGGCGTCTCGAAAGGGGCGAGGGAGCGACCGCCACTCCATTTTTTACATTATGAAAGATTGCCTAAACGTTTTCATGATATTAGTTAGAAAAAAAAAGGCTTGATTTCCGAAACTCTATGCCTCAAAATTACATTTTGAAGCTTCAATTTTAAAAAATTTCCGGGTAAAACCCACAAGCACACTCTCTTCTTCCCTTTACTTCAAAGAATGCCTAAATTTGCGTTAATAAAATGCTCCCATTTCGGCATTCTTCTCGGAAGAGCTTACTTGACCTTTACATCTCCAAATACAACGTAAATGTTTTTCAGACTTCAATTTCGCAGAATTTCTGATTGAAAGCCCTCAAATATCTTCCTTTCCCCCCTAATCTTTACAAAACTATCCTAAAGTTCAGTTTTAATAGCTACAATTCTGAAACATTTACTGGGAGGGGGGAGCCTCCGAAGCCTCTCCCATAAGTAAGCCAAATATAGCCTAAAGTCCTCAGCTTTCAAAAGTTTTTACCCCACTCCCCCCACACACTTTAAACCCCGTTGTCATCACTGATCATGTTGCGATGTACGATAAATGATGGAGCTTTTACAGCTGTTCAATTTAGTTAGCGGATTATTTTGCATTTTAATGGAACTTTTAATGATGTTTAATTTAGATGGCGAATTATTATTTTTTACATGTGAATTGGTTTTTTAGTAGTATTTAATGACTTGTTTGATATATTTGGCGGGTTATTTTACATATTTATGGATGTTAATGGCATAGTTAATTAATTTATTTGGCATTTTTACGTTTTGATGGAACTTTTGGAATGACTGTGCTGCACCAAAAATTTTGAAAACCTCCCACGACCACGTTTTCGTAACTTTGCCGCTTTAGATCAATGTCTTGTTTTATTTGATGCATTTGGAACACTTATTAAGTTATGTTATTTCAATAACTGCGTGAAGGATATTTTGGTTATTGAGATTTTGGCGCGAAGGTCGCTAAATTTTTGGTAATATTCGTTTTATTCTGGCCTCATCGACGATGTCTATGCACATTTCATAATTCTGAGTCCTTAATCGCACTGTAAGTATGGGACAGTGGTGGCGTTATACTTTTAATTTTCTCTTCATTACCAAACGCGGCGGCTATGCGGATCGCAGTCGCCATGTTTGGTCACACACAAAGGTGAAAGTAAACGAAACCGAAATTTCCGAAAAGAGAATTGGATGTTTATTGCAGTGCAAATATTGAAAAAATGCTAAATAGGTTTAAAATCGTTAGTTTTTGGATTTTTAATAATCATTTTCGTGAGAAAATACAAAATTGTTTTAATTTTCAAATCTATTGACATTGTTTGAAACGGTGAAAAACTAAAAACTCTGATTATTTCATCAAAGAAGGCAGTTTGTTTAGGGATGTTTGTATAAATTATTTTTATGAGAAAAGTGCAAAAAAAAAAAAGAAAAAAATTTTTTTTAGAAATTATTATTTTAGAGAACAAAGCTAAATTGCGTGTTTTTCGCAATGAGAAAATTCTTTAACTTTTATTTTACATAAAACAAGTTTTTATGAATAATTACTGCTTTTTTTATTATTAAATATTATTACTGTTAATACATAGCTGGCTTAATGCTAAACAAATTTTAAAATTATTATGAGCATTGGGAAAATCCCCCTCCGATTTGACACCTCTTTTACTATCTGAACCAAATGGCCTGTTTAACCCAAAATTTCAAACTTTGTTGTTGTTTTACTAGGATGATGTATACAAAATGATACTATAGTAATAAGCAAATAAATAAAGTTCTGAAACGGGCGGAAAAAGAAGCAAACAAAAATTAAATCCAAAGTTAATGTTAGCGACATTGTTGATGTAAGAGTTCAAAATTTGCTCCAATTGCTCCAAACTGCCTCGATTTTGAAATCCTGCTACTTTATGGTCCAAAAGCGGCCGGTTTCGCGCCAGCCTGCGCCGAAAATAAAAAACGAAACTTTCGATTTTGAAAACTCGCCAAAACTCCAATAAGATGCCAAAGATTTCTTTGCATTCTGCTTCAAAAACAGCAAAATTTGTGGATTTCACGCCAGCCTGCGGCCGTAAAGATAAAATGGTTTAATTTTTTAAAGTTGCCCAAATTGTTTTCTAATTGGAAAAGAATTTATTCCCATTAACAACAATGTCGAAAACTTTTTGTTAGGTGCAATTAAGAGTTGCCATCTTTCCCTATTTTAGTGGACAACTCCTTTAGTTTATTTAATTTTATTTATTTATTTACTTTTTTTTTTTTTTTTTTTTTTTTGTTTTGCGAAATCTTACTCTTGCCCGCTTTACAATTTTCAATCATTCTTAAAAGTTTCCTAAGTTAAAAAAAAAATCCTAATGTTGATATTAAATTTTTGGGGGACCAATCCTATCACTTCGTGATCGTTCGTTGGAGTATTTTACAATGTTAGTTGATTAAGTTTATGCTGTAAGTTTTGCTGATCCCTGCACTGATCAAAATTTAATTGATATGTGTCAAAATTTTCCTTCAATTTGCGTCGTGAAATCAGCATCAAATTTGGTAAATTAAAGAAACTGGCAATTATTTTTAAAATGTTCGTCTTTCATAATTTTCCATTCCCCATTGCTTTTTATGCAATATGCACAGTTTAACCAAACATGTTGAGAGAAAAAAATCAAAAGCATGGTTTTGATTTCGATACTGCTGGAACCTCTTGAATAGAGCTGATTTTGCTTCAGGAAAGATGCACATCTTCATTTGTTTCAAATTCGGATTCATGGATTCTACCGCTTTAGAAGTTTCACTTTTTCTTTTAATATCATCGACAGAGTACTTGATCTTTAAGCGTAAAGAAAACTCACTCTGTCTCTCAGGAACTTATCAGTAAATGATCAAACTGAAGAATGAAGGGGAACGCATCTTAACTGGGGTCAGCGTTTGAATAAAGGTACCATCAGTTGACTTGAGAACTTGACAGCTTAAAAGCAAATTCATAGTTCAGCAACATGGCAAAGTGTAATTAGTACAGTACAAAAGAGGAAAACAAGCTAACTCATTTCCTCACGTGTAACTCAACTCATTTCCTCATATGTAACTCCTTTATCTCACATTGGCTCAACAGGTGCTCTTCTTGCTTTAGAGGTCTATTGTGCAGGAATTGCAAGTGAAGGTGAATTTTTTTCTCTCATAGTCACTTGTTTCTTTTTTTTTTTTTCGTTCTTTCGAAATAAATTTTGAGTCATCTTTGAAAAAACTTGGAGTTACAGGAAGTTAACTTTGAGATATTGAGAACAATTAGCATAGAAATAAAGACAAAGGAGTCGGGACTTGATAAAAACTTCGAGTTATCGTGAATTGGCTGCATTAATTGAGAGCACTAATTTATTGATGACATTAACTCCTATGGATCAAAAATCCTTTGCCTATCGACTAAATAAAGGCTTGTGCAATTGTGTAATTTTAATGAAACAAATAACCACAAAATCTTCTTTCTTGTATGATGATAAGCTAATATTGGAATGCTTTTTTTTTTTTTTTGGATTAGGGTTGGTTGGGGGAAGTGTGTCACTGGGGTAAGTGGGTTACCCCCCATAAAACTAAAATATGAATAAAGTTTTCAAACTTTTTTACACTGATCATGTCATATGTCAGCACATTGATTGGTTTTCCATATATATGGATTTCGTGGAATTTTTTTTTAGGTCATAGCACTTAGTCAAAAAAAATTCTGAAAAATATTTTTTCGTAAATTCAAGCAATATGGGGGTAGTACCCCACCCCCGGAGGATGCCAATTGCCCCCCTTCCCCCGAGAAAAATTTTGATTGCACTTGTTTTACTATGTAAAGATTTAAAAAAAAAGAAACTATAGAAAATTCGGAACTCTATCATCCGATTGGCGAAGGAGGGGGGGGGGAAGCTCTGTGTCCTCCATTTTGTCACTGTCGATGGAAAGTCCCTAGCTGCCAACAAGGTGCTAAAAGTACTTTTTTTTCCCTGAAAACATACATGCAATTAATTAACGAAAAAGATATGTTTCCCTCTTTTTATTACCCTCTTTCGTTCGTTGTTCGTTATTATTGTTATTATGATAGGGATGGGGTGGTTGAAACTGTGTTATCTATTATCCATCTAGATGTTCATTAACACAGTACATTGTTGAGGTTGGTATTGGAACCTTAAGACATGTACTCTGTGGGCACTCATGTTACATATTGTTGGAAATCAAAGTTTCCTGGATTAGATTCATTGTATGGAGGGGAAGGGATAATGGGCTGTGAGTTACCTTTTGGCGGGCTGTAATGGGGGGGGGTTACTGATTTTATTTTTAGAGTGTGCGCAAAATGCATTATATATTTTATTTATTAAAACATTGAACTCTATTTCATGATTATTCCATTTCATATATATGAGAGTCCCCCCCCCACACCATAAGAGTGATGTTGCACCCATAAAATGATATAAAGCGCCCCCCCCCCTTAAAAAAAGCAACCCCTTGAAAATGTCAATGGCACAGTCTGCGTGATGAACGCCCCTCGTCTTCTCCCCATATGTGCATTGCATACTAATAACATAGTATTTAAAAAATGATCACTTTTAAAACGATGACATGAAATAATATTACTTTTTATTTCGGCATGTAAATGCAGCTGTTCCATTTTTGCCACTGACTCATTCCTCCTGATTGTCCTACATTAAACTAGTATATCCACGAAGGAAATGTTATTTTCGGAACAGCTAATGTCAAGGAATTTTTTTATTGTTAACCACATTTAACAAAATGAATAAGCAGATGAATTAATTGCATAACTATGTTCTTACTAATAGATAACATGGTCATTTTCTAATGGTATAAATATTTTTAAATGAATGAATAAATTATAATAAAAAAAGATAATACTGGCACATTTTTTGTGAAGCATATTACAATACTAGAAAATATTTTCATTACCATATTTTTAATGAATTAAACAATTGATTTTTTTTTTCTTTTGCGTAATTAATCAGTTTCAGTTGGTTACAACAAATAGTACACCGCGCACATAGGTATGTAGGATAACTTTAAATTAATTCGATAAACCCAAAAACAGTTACAATTGGAGCCTCATCAAATGCAAATCAACAAAAATATAAATGTATATAACAACATGTTTTAAAATATTCATTAATACTTACAAGTGAACATGAGCGGAAGAAAATCTAAGTACCTCCAGTACAACTGAATAAAAAATCCAAAGGGTTTCGTTTCATTAAGTATAAACACGGGTGTTGAAACTATTCACGCTTGAACACACAATAGATATCTAATTATGGTCGCATTGGAAATTGTAAAGAAGCAAATGGTTATTAACTAACTTAATAGCTGCGTACATCGTCTAAAAAATCAAGGGCAGTCCAAAATGCAAAGGCGTAAAATTAGTTTCGACACATTTTACTACTCTCTAGACATGAAATAACAAGCAATCCAATGCTAAACAGTTGCTGACTGCAGCAACCATAGATAAGAAAAAAATAAGTTCTCATTATTTCCGACTCATTGGCGCCCGAGTTGAAAGGATGAAATAGGTTTCGAAGCGTTGCGTCATCGCTTCCGCTTCTAGTTTTTTTGAAATAACAAAAAGCTTTCTGAATATTGCGGAGTTCGCTATTGGATGAAGGATTCCTACTATTTCGGAAACGTTTCTGATATATCTAGAAACGTTTCCGAAATTTGTTACAGTGTGCAAATACCCCTTCACCTCCTTTCTGCGGCGATCTTCCCGTCAGGAATTTTGCTGATGCATGAGTGGTCTTACGTGTTCCCCCCCCCCATGCAGGAACTTCATTCCATGGGTGACCCCCCATCTCTGTTTTAGCTTCTAATTTGTTGAAATAACCGTCACGTCGATTGTTTTAGGTGTTGCAGCTGAATGTATAGCTCGATCAGTCGATATTTTTACTTATATACTTTCCCTAATCGTTTTCAGTTCAAAATAGTCGTTTTTAACACATTTTTAGCAACCCAGTGACAGCTTTACTACTTGTAATACTGTGTACCTTGTCCCCCCCCCTCCATCAGAAAAGAACATTCGCTATTCTCTTCATTTTTACTTTTGAACTATACAAAAAAAAGAAAAAAATCATGATTTTTTCTTTTAAGATTTTGGGAAGTGTGTTGTTACTATGAATAAAGTCCTTCCAAGACTAGGGGGCATTGCCCCTCCTCGTCCCCCCTTAAATCCGCCCATATCTGAAACTTCTAATTACTGCTTCAAAATGCAATTTAAATATCTGCAAAAATGCTCCAGAAATTGACTTTCCATCCTGCGAGGGGGGGGGGGGGGAGTGGGGAACGAAGTAGGATGATTGCCCAGGCACAAAGGTATGCGATGGGACCTTTAAGTGAGCTTTTGATGCTAACTGTTTGATTTTTTTAAACATTATTCCTTTTTAAAAATAAGTTTTTTAAACTGATAAAACATAATAGATAGATATTAATTATGCTTTTATACCCTGTAGAAGAAATTGCGAGACGCGAGACGTGCGTCGCAGATTTTTCAGCGGCCTGCAGATAATTTTACCAAAAAACAAAAAGAAAGAAAAAATCAATAAATAAAAGAAAGAAAAAGAAATACAACTTGGCACAAAGATCGTCCAGAGTTCGTTTTTTACCGGAAAAGCAATGGATGCTTCAGCATTTCAGCTAGAAACATAGTCGCCATATTTGGTCATTCATAAGATCGAAGTAGATAAGATGCTTAAGTGCGTACATTTTCTAAAACAAAGGAGAATTGGATGTTTCATTTAACTGCAAACTAATAAAATGACTTAAAATGTGCAGCAAGTCTTTTTTTTTTTTTTTTTGGATTTTTTAAAATAGTTTTCTTGAGAAATGAAAAATTTTATATTTAAAATTTCACCTTATCCTCATTGCTTTGGACGCAAAAGCGCTAAAAACGTTTCAACTTAAGTGTAGTATTAAGAGGATTTTAATTTTTTAATTATTTTTTAGCAACAAATTTAGAAATTAAGAACTTAATTTTTGGCGTAGTCGCCATGTTTGGTCATTCCCAAGATGTTGGTACGCAAGACTCTTAAAGTGCCTACATTTTCATAAATGGAATTGGATGTTTATTGCAATTCATGCTGTTGAAAATTGTGCAAAATGTGCCATTTTTTTCGGATAATTTTTAATTGTTGTCTTGAAATAATGCAAAACTATCTTTACAATATTATCCTATATTCATTGATTTAGCGGCTAGTGCTAAAAACTGACTATTTCAAGGATTTTGAATCTCTCTCTCTATTACTACTTTACAAATTAAAAAAATCTATTTATAATCATTGAATTTTAAGTGTAGACACTATGATTGGTCATTCGCAAGATGGAAATAGACAAGACTATTACTTGCCTAAGTTCCCAAAAAAAGAATTGGATCTAGTTTTGATCAGTTTACTTCAATACAAACTATTGAAGGTAACAGAAAATGTACAATAAATCATGTTTTTTTTTTAAATTAATTTCATGAAAAATGAATTATTATCTGCACAATCGTATTTGATGATCGTCATTGCTTTGGAAGCTCTGCTATAAACCAAAACATTCATCTAAAATATAGTTTCCTGCCAACTTCTCATTCACTAATTTATTTATTCATTTTTTGAAACAAAATTCAAAAACCTATTTTAACTTGAATTTTCCCCATTTAAATAAATATGAATTGAATAATTGTTTTTCATAGTGTGCAGAGTTCTATTTATTTTTATGAAAGTAGAGACCCCCCCCCCCCATTTTTATACTTTAAAACTGGACAACTTTTCGGGTCTAGTGGCCACTGGCCAGTTGCAACATATCTGAATCTTGACCTTTCAAGGGACTTGTGTATTTTATGAAAATTTAAAATGAAACTAATAATAATGCTACAGATTTTTTTCAACTGCCCAAAACAGTGTCACAGACCGGCTAAAAAGTTTGGGCTTTTATAACTTGTCTTTCATTATATGCGAGGCATAGATTTCAGATGGCATGTTAAATTATGTAATTATTTTTTTTTTAAAAGAAAAAATGTTCGATACTTTTCTCATAAGTCCACTACAATTGTTATTGCAATTTTAATAGCTTTGAAAGAGAACCTATACTGCTGTGCTTAGCGCAAATTTCATCTCTGCACTTTCAATCAAAATAGAGTTAATATCATAAGGTGGTCCCTTTATGACATATTTTATGTTTTTACAATGTTTTGGTGTGATTTGTTAAGAGGAAGAATTTTTTTAAAAAAAATCTGAAAAAGTGGAGTCTGAAGCAAATAAATGAGGCAGAAAAACTTTAAAAAGTAGTTTCTCATTTTGAACTCAACTGCAGATACAACATTTGCGCTTAGCACGGTAGTAATAATGTTCATCTGCCATGTGCTGAAAAATTATAACCAACTTCCTTGCTCTGTCAAATCCAGGGGAGCAAGCCGGTTGTTACATAATTTCATATTATGTGTATTTAATGTATTTAAGGTAATAAGTTTTAGGTAAGTAAGGTGATGAGTTTAAAAAAAAATTCTCCTTTTTTTGTGTTTTAGAGGAATTTTTATATGCTGCTCAACAAATGTCACAAATCACACCACTTGAAGTCGATGTATTATTTCAATTAGCTGGATTTTTGCATGCCGATACTGGGTTAGTTGATTCACATTTTACTTTTTGAACTGTATGTTTCATTCATGAAATACACCGCCAGCTCAGTCAATTCCAGCCGAGGACTGCAGTTTCGTGCTTATTAGCACTCATCAGCTCGGCATAGGAAAGTGACTGAACTGGAGATGGAAAACCTCTTAAGGAAGCCAAGAGTGCCAAACAAACTGGTAGCTAATATAGAATTAGCACAGACCAGACGAGTGACTGAAGCAATGGTTAGGTTCAACTCGTAGATTGAAGGCAAGGCAGGTAGGTGACTGAGCTGACGGTGTATTTCATGTATTTCTGCTTTAGCCCTGGCTAATGGGCGGTAATTTACTGAATATATGTTTCATTGTATATATATTTATTGAATGTTGTCTATGTTTAAAGTTGAGATTTTTTTTTTTTTTTTTTTTGCAAAAACTTACCCTTTTGGTGAAGGAGTCTCCCAAAAATGCAGCTCAATATGCTTTTAAACTTCCCCCCTCTCCATCCTTCTGTATCAATGAAAAATTTTGTATGAATGAAATAACTAATTCTTTTTTGAAAAATTTCCTTCCATTTTTAATTTTGTATTAAACTTAAAAAAAGCTTTTTAATTAGGATTATAGTTTTTTACATAAGCATGGTAATTCCTTCGATAATGTCAAAAATCACAAAACTTAAGTATCCATTAATGGATGGCAAGCAACAAGGGAAACCAGAAGAATTTCATGATTCTAGAAAAGTCTGAACTTGCTTGTTATTCTCAGAAAATTTAAGAAAGGAAAAAAAAAAAAAAAGAAACACAACGTACTAAAAACAAATCAGAATCAAAAGTTTTTGAAACTTTTGCAATTCATAAGAGAAAATTAGAAAGACATTTCTTGGTCGATTTTTTAGAGATTTATTTATTTATCTCAGAGTTATGTAATCTTGCAAAATCTCTTCATAAGTTCAAAATACTGTAAAAAAAAATTTTTTTTTTTTTTTTTTTTGCTTTCATGAAAATTTTTAATGCATCTGCTATGGGTCAATCCAGTTCACTCGAATTCAATCATAACATCTATGGTCTCAGATTTTGATGTAACTTGGTATAACTGCTCCTTTTATAGATTTAAGTAGGAATGCAATTTTTTGCTTTATCTTAAACCATGCAGTGTCAAAATTTGGAATTTGGTGGTTGGTTTTTTTTTTTTCTGTTGGTGGGGGAAGATAACCAATTTGTGTTTACATAGAAAATAAATTACAACTTTCTTATTTCCCAACCAATATTGATGAAATATTTTTTTTTTTTAATGTATCCAAATATGCAAGGATTACAGAAAAATAGCAGTAAATAATCCTCTCCATGTTATTCTTGAATTTCTGATTTAAAAGATGTATTTATCACATAAAAAATAATACTGGTGGTTTTCCCCCTTTCTTCACCATTTTATTTTTTTATTATTATTTTTTACTTTAAAGATAGAAATTGTTTGAACTACCTATCATTTGAAAATTTTCAAACCCCAAATGTGAAACAAAGAAGAAAGGAAAAAAGTGATCTATGATTGTAGATCAAATATAAACTGGAATTTGACTCTAATGCTGTTGCTAGTAATAAATCTAGAGTGATACTTTGTTTGCCAATATGTTAGTGAGGATGTTTGAAGAAGGGTTTTGGTGTACACATACACTTTGGAGATCTGGACTGCTTCAATACATTATGAATGAGCAAGAAGTGCAAACATCTGTTGTGCAATGAAGTCATTATTAAATTTCTCAAAAAAAGAGGACATCAAACCGGCTGAAATTTTGAAATAGCTTCACACCCAGTTTGTGGGAGAACCACTTCGTACACTTGAGTGTGTGAGTAGGACAAAAATATGTGGCAGAAAGAGAAGCTTTAAAAAGCAAACGTGATGAAAGGAGACCATGGACAAGACTCACTGGACAACATTGTTGCCATTCGTGACATTATTGAAAAAGGACAACTAATGGAGGCTATTACTGTCATCTTTTGGATGAAGTAGAAGCTGCATATTGCAGCACACAAGGACGCTAAGCGATACGTAACATCATTTTTCACTGTGAAAATGACTCCTCCTTACAGTCCAGATTTATCGCCTTGTGATTGCCATTTGTTTGGAACACACTCAAAAAAAGGACCTAAGAGGACACTAATTTGATGATGATGCAATTATATAGAGCAGTTTGTTTGCAATTGGCTCTGCATATGTCCCCCTTCTTTCTGTCACTATGGCATAAAAAGCTTGAAAATCTGATAGCAAGAAATGTGTATCAGAAGAAGGGCAATATGTAGAAAAATAATGGCTTATGTATAATTTTTTTGGTTGATACAAATAATTTTTTAAAAGAAATATAGGTTTATAATTGACTAGCATTCCCGTACCCGGCATTGCTCGGGTAATGGAATTAGCAGGGGTTAACAGTGCTTGGTGCACCTAGTTTCGAAAATCCCCTGTAATAATTTACCTATAATTTTTCCTAATTTTGGGAGGATCCCTGGGCCCCTGGACTCTTTATATATATGCTCTTGTCCTTAACCGATCTTTAACTGTTATTAACGATCCTTTTAAAGTATTGATTATCTTTGCAAATACAGGCCATCCACATTTTATCATTATACCTATGTTTAAGCAAGAACTTCTTTGTATACATTTTTAGTTTTTTTTTTTTTTTTCCTGGTGCTAAAATTATTAAGCTGCTTGATGAACTGACTTTGGAGCAAGCTACATAACATTAGCCGTGTAAAAAAGTCTTCTTTTAAACTGATCCCTGCTACTTTTAATGTCTGTCCTTGTGACTTATTAACGGTTATTGCGAAGCAAACTTTTACAGGAAACTGCAATCTTCTAAATTTAAAAGGATAGTCCGCCTGTGATGATGTACTTAAAAACTTTGTTTCTAGTTTTGAAAAAATGAAAGCAAAAGACAGAAACATTATTATTTGACTTGAGAAACGCCTCGAAGAATCACGTGAGAAACAAAAACAATATCAAATTTAAAATTCGCTATCGACCAGAAGTTGAGATGAAGTACTGAATAATGATTTGAATGGAGGAAAGCCTCAGAAAATAAGAGATTTAAATTTCAATGACAGGTTTTAATTTCACAGAAATTAATGGGTTTTAATTAATTTCGCCCGAACTAATTGATATTTCGAAAAATCCTTTCTTAGTGGACACTTTCGTAATTATTTGGACATGCCTGCCAAATTTCAAGTCTGAGGCTTCAGCGGTATTGGCTATGCATTGATATATATATATATAAATATACTAGCAAAAATACCCGGCGTTGCCTGGGTCAGTAATAATTATTAGAAAATATTGTTACTTGCTTTTGTTTTCTGTTTTAAGTGGAAGAATTTAAAACACATCTTTTTGACGTGATTAAAAATCGAGTTTCTTCCTTACCCATAAAACTAAAATAGCAATAAGTATAAAGAACAAAATAGTATTGATTTAGAAACGAAAGCACTATATTTAAGCATATACAAATTTAAAAAACATGAAATTAATCTTCTCATGTTTAAAAAGATTAATCTGTTGATACTTTTTTTTAACATGGAGTCTAAAACCTTCTCTGTATAGCTAATGAAGTACGAAGTGATTAAAAAAAAGTAGCTGCGCTCGTGATCCCCTTATACTTGCTTTAGTTATTTCGGGAAATTTCGATCATTGTGGCTCTTGGTACGATTTTACCGAATTTGCGAAAGTCGTTTCGGGGTACCTTCGATGATGCTCCCTCATTCTTTCCTTACTTTGTAAAACGATATGATATTAATTTTCATTACAGAGATATCGTCGCCAGATGCTGAGATATTTTTGGTCACCATAAAATGGCGCTAAACAGTTTCATCTGAAATGTTACCAAAATAAGTAATAAAATTTGGTGATTGTTTGAAATTGTGCAAAAAGGAAAATTAATGGAAGTTTTTGTGCTGTTTGTGGATTTGCCTAATTTAGTTGCTGGATTATTTAACACAGTAAAAAAAGTCTTTTGAAAATTCTTTGATTGGCAATATTTTGTTTACATGGTGAAAGCTGAGAAACATTATGACGTAGTCTTCGGCTTCAAAAACAGCAACGTTGAAAAAACTGCCAGATGCATCAGCTACGGAAATCTTTCTGCAAAAATTTTGGCGATCTGCTGGTTGTTTGGATAATGAGTAAGTGTTCAATCAGCATAAATAATAATAAAAACCATTAATTACATTAAAGTTCCGTTTAAATGGAAAATCATCAGCCAAATCATGTATTATTTGCCAATCGTGAGCAAAAATCTTACTTCAAGATTTGACTTGAGAAAAGCCTTGAACAATCACGAAAAGCAAAGAAAGTCAACAATACAACAATTGTCGCTATCGACAGGGAGTTGAGATGATACACTAAATACTGTATTGAGTTGAGGAAAGCCTTCGAACATGGATCTAAAAAGTTCATAACTCGTTTTTTATTCTACTTAGAAGTTTCGAACAGGTGCCATCTTCAGCAGAAAAATCAGAGCTTTCGATGGACATATAATGTAAATATGTGCAAGTAATTTTTCATCCCAATATTAGAGAATTTATACAAAAATTGTGTTTTATTGCCCACCTAATTGGGTTTTGCCCCCCATAACGAGACGAAAACTACCCTATGTGTTATTCTGATGCATAAGCTATATTATTGTAAAGTTTCATCAAAATCCGTTCAGTAGTTTTTGCGTGAAAGAGTAACAAACATCCATACATCCATACAGACAAACTTTCGCATATATAGTATTAGTAAGATATATGTTATCTCAGGACATTGATTTTTATATATTAAGATTTACCCTTGTAATAGGAAAATCCACTGTGTCACTCATCTTTATTCATCAAGTAGTGATCTTTACATTAATAAAAACTTTCCCATCTCCTCCTACACTTTCCAATGATGACTGAAAACAAACATAGTAGTGTACAATCTTAAGAAGCTACTAACTTGTTCTCGTAAATGAAACTCATGTCTGAACTAGTTAGCCTTTCATTGGCTTGCATAACTGGGGTTTCCACAATTGCATAGGGCTCGGATGTTTGGGAGTTTCAACACATAATACTTTCATAGAAACAGAACATACTGCCTTAACCAGTCTGTCAGTTAAAAACTGTTGCTAGAGTAACACACATGATTGAGCTTTAATTTCATTTTTCGGATTTTTTTATTTCCAATTAGAGTATTTTTCATTGCAATTACAAGCGGATAATTTTTTTTCTATAATTGTTATTTGAAAAAATAATTGCTGGTAAGTTTTTATTTTGCAACTGGGGAAAAATGGAGAAGCTACTCAAGTAAATTACACTCATTTCTAACAAATAGTTATTGTTTCACTTTTCAATATTTGCTCCATCTCATGTTTTCAGTTTGTTTTTGATTATTAAAAAGCAGCAGGCAATGCATGTTTTCTTTTATATTTATGTTGTAGTTGTGTTTATGCAATGAGACTTACATCCTTTTTTCAATTTTCTTTGTTTTAGGAGAATAACATATGACGATCTTGAATTGATAGCTCCTTATAGGCCTACAAAATTTTTATCCCGTCCATTTGCAGAAATGAAGGCTGTTCAGGTGTGATTCATCTGTCTCTAAATTTTGTTGACTTTATGCTTCTTTTTCTAGTCAAAAAAAAAAAACCCTAAAGGGTATATTCAAATGGAGCAACAGGTTGTTTAATCGAGGCTCACCAGTGATTAACCAAGAGTGTTCTGATAGTTTCCCAGCTTACCGATGGTATATAAAAAGTCAATGGACACACCCTGTATTACCCACTGACATCATGAAATGCTGAAATCAACTGCCCGCATTAACTGGTTGCTAAATTCAAGCATACTCATAGGAGAGGAAAAAATTGGCTTAGCCTCTGAACTAAATTTAAAATAATCGTACAATTCCTGATGCTTCTTGTAGTCGATCCAAGCTTTTTTATTTTGGGATCCACATTTTGTGGGTTGGGGAGGGTGGTGGGGATATTTTTGGGATTTTTTTTATTTTTATGATTTTTTCATGTGAATTCTAAAACTCTTAAACTCTGGAAGTTTTTTTTTAATTTTTTTAAACAAGGGTTTAGGGTACAGATGTTTTATTTTAAAGTGGATTTGTTGAGTTTATAGTTATGAAAGAGCCATTTTTACAGATGAAATTTTGTGAAAGGACTCATTTCAAGATACATAATTTTGTAAAGGG
The DNA here is from genome assembly GCF_026930045.1 of Uloborus diversus. Lineage (NCBI taxonomy): Eukaryota > Metazoa > Arthropoda > Arachnida > Araneae > Uloboridae > Uloborus > Uloborus diversus. Next base: position 165,280,527 of record NC_072735.1, on the reverse strand, counting down.
TTCATTTCAAGATACAGAGTTTTGTAAACTGTTCATTTTTACGATATAAAATTTTGTTTTGGGGCCGTTTATAAATGCAAAATTTTGTAAAAAGGCTGCTTTTATGACAGAGATTTTTGTGAAGGAGCTACAAAGTGGATCCAATCTGCCTCTTGATTGGCCCCTTTCTTCTAGTACTTTAAATAAGTTAGTTTTTGCTACATCTTCTGCAGTATCATTCTGTTTATCGTTCTTTGTCTAAATCAGTATGTTATATCAGTGAAGGTCAAGATTAACGGTCACCACTCGCCACATGGTGACCTAGTTTGAAAAAGTGGCGACCTAAAAAAACTTCCTAAGTCGCCATTCCCCTAATAGTTCCCAAGAAAATAAAATCCTGGGATGAACAAGAACTATGCACAAACCCTACAGAGGAAAGAAAATTTATCGCTTTGGAAGTATAGGCCAGAGGATCAACACTGAGGGGAAGACTTGATCGGGGAAGATCAGTTTTTGACCAGAAAGGCGACATTTCAGCATTTCAGCTACGTTTGAAACATAGTTGCCATATTTGGTCAATCGCAACATAAAAGTAGACAAGATGCTTTTGTGCATAAGTTTCTGAAAACAAAGCCGAATTACATGTTTTATTTAACTGGAAACTAATGAAAATAATGCAAAATGTGCTGCAAATCATTTTTTTTTCTCTTTAGATTATTTTAAATAATTTTCTTGAGAAATGAACAAATTTTTTTATTTAAAATTTCATCTTATCCTCATTACTTTAGAAACAAATGTGCTTAAAAACTTTTAAACTAAATTACATTTTCATGAGGATTTTTTATTTTAAAATTATTTTTATGCAACAAATTCAAAAATTTATATCTTAAGTTTTGACCTCGCCATATCTGGTCGTTTCCAAGATGAAAGTACACAAGATTCTTCAAGTGCCTAGGTTTTCAAAAACAGAGCTGGGTGTTTAATGCAATGCAAACTATTGAAAGTATCATAAAATGTGCAATGAATCAGGGGGGTTTTTTGAGGGGGGGGGGTAAAATTTTATCTGCACAACTGTATTTGATCATCATTTCTTTGAAGGCTTTGTTATAAACTGACACAATTTCATCTAATACACTTCTTGCTTGCTTTTCATTCATTTATTTATTCTTTTTTTTTTGAAAAAAATTCAAAAACCTTGTTTTAACTTAAATTTTTCATATGTAAATAAGTGGGTATTGAATGATTCTCTTTTCAAAGCTGCAATATTTTATTCATTTATTTCTTTTTATAAAAGTTGTAATCCCCCCCCCCCCCATCCCAGTATGCCATATTTTAGATTTTTTTTTTAGTGGAAGTTTTTTCCAAATTTGATTCCCATAAAATTGTCCCACCTTACAATCTCTACTCATTGATACTTCTTCTCTCCTTCTTCACTTTCATATTATTTATTTGCTTTTCCATTGTAAACTATAGTTGGGGCAAACCTAACTTGACAGCATTGTAATGCTATAATTAGGATCTGCATCATCTGCTGCCAAGTTAGGTTTGCCCCAACTATATTTCATTCACAATGATAGATTTTGCAATGCGTGTTCAATTTCAATTTTACAGAGTCCTGCGGAAAGGAGCATCGGAATACAGATTTTAGAAAGCATGTACAGGTTCGTTTTAGGCTCATTTGCTGGGGGTAAGATTTTTCATTTTTCTTTCTACAAGATTCATTTTCTGCCATTTTAATTTTATTGCTAATAAACTCCACATAACCACCTGATTGGGGGGCAAATAAAAAAAATTCCATTAGCTTTCCAGCACTGACAATTGCTTAAAACTTGAAACACACTTTAACTGCAGGCATACAAATGCAACTTGCCTATGTTTTGATTGTTGCAAGGAGACTGCTTTTTGTTATCCAACAAGTCTGTTATAAGGTTTTATTAATTTCTACCTTTTCTAAATGAAAGAAAGAACTAAAGTTGCTGACATAAATGCATGATGCTTGCTTATTGATTTTAAGAACCAAAGCTTGCTCGCTTGCTGAAAGGTTTAAATTGCTTAGTTGGGGGAAAATAGAATACAAATGAAATTGTGTCATAGGTCATACATTTTGTGACTCATAACAAAAATATGATGAATAAGTTGTTGGACCACTACATATAACTACATTACAACCTCGTTTATCTAGACTAACAAGGATCAAAAGGCAATCTGGATAATTGAAAATACGTTTAATATGGGTTGTAAGCTAAACACATTCACAAATAAGCGGGCTTATCTTTTATAACCATAAAAAATAATGACTTGTAACAAAATTACATAAAATTACATAGGATTGTTACTAGCAACCACTTTATCATTTATAGTTCAGCTCTAGTGATGTCGGACTGACGTTTTAAATGTGCAAGGTTGTTCATTTTATGCAGGAGTGCCTACCTGGGGGGGGGGGGACCATGGCGCAGACCGCATCACTGAAATTTAAGGGGGGTGTTTCGAGGGGTATTTTTCTTATTTTTTTTGGGGGGGGGGAGGTGTTTGCGATATTGAGGGGGTGTCCTTGCCCGTGGGGGAAGGGGGCACTTCTGTTAGATGACAATAATTTACTGCACGACCTATGCAATCAAATCATCATTTAATCAAAATAAAGAGCCAATATTTTATGCATTTATTGTTCCTATTACTTAAGTTATTATAATTTTTTTTAATTCATCAAATTTGATCTGGATGAACCAGGGATCCGTATAAATGAGGTTCTACTGTAATACTTAATATGTATGCTAGATTTTTTTTGACTATAAGATTGTTGTGCATATAGAAAATTAATTTTCTCAATTAAAAAAAAAGTTGAATTAGAGTTCTAGTTAAGTACAGACTAGTTAAGAAGGAATGTACTAAATATTTTTTGCATGTCGAATAGTTTGCAGCTATTTGAAAAGTGAGTAATCTTTCTCCTTTTTCAGCTTGTGGTGCTACTGTAGTATATCCAATAGATTTAGTAAAAACTAGAATGCAGAACCAAAGAACTGGTTCCTACATTGGGGAGTTGATGTATCGCAACAGTTTTGATTGCGCAAAGAAAGTCATTCGCCATGAAGGTTTCACCGGCCTGTACCGGGGGACTGATACCTCAGCTTGTAGGAGTATGCCCAGAAAAAGCTATAAAACTCACAGTCAGTCCCATTATTTGTTATTATTTTGCATTTGTGGTTATCCAAATATACTGACCCCTCAAAGAAGCATCTTTTGCTTTCCAGATGAACGATCTTGTTCGCGACAAATTGACAAATTCGAAAGGAGAAATTCCTGTCTGGGGAGAAATAGTTGCCGGAGGCTGTGTGAGTGCATTTTTTGAATAATATTTAAAAATTTTAAGGAACTAATTGTGTTTAATTTGTTTACTTTAACTTGATTTTGATGCCTAAAAATTATAAACTCAAGAGAGTAAAATACAGTGATGAAAATAATTTAAAAATTGAAAGCATCTAGTTTGCTCTGATTTGAAAAGTGACCATTACATAAAACAGTTTAATATTTCAGAATAAAATGTATGAAGGGAAAAAATCCTTAGTTTTAATTTTTAAATATATTTATGACTGGAATCTTTTTATTGATATATTGATATATGAGTTGTTATATGTAATATACATATTTTATACCAGCAAATAGTTGTCCTTTCCTTTTTGTTTATCTTAAACCCGTTACGTCATCTCATTATTACATACAGGGTCGGATTTAGGGGAGGTCAGGCGGGGCCTCCACAACAAAGGGGCCCCTACAATAAAATTTTTACAAAATATCCTAACTTTCATGGGTCGAAAATATCGGATATATACTTATATATCAAAATATTCGGATATATATCAAAGTATTGGATATTTTCGAAAATATGATGATCTTTTCGAACCCTGATTAGGGGCCTCCACTCCTTCGTTGCCCCGGGGCCTCCACGCTTCCAAATCCGGCCCTGATTGCATATACTTTGATGTGAAAGTAGTTTTTTAACAATGGACTAAATGGTTGTAATTAGCCAGTACATAGGTTTATTTGTTAATTTTTTCAAACCAATAGAAAAGTGGCAACAAATATTTCGTTACCATTTTGCTGATGTAAAACTAACATAAGTGTAGTAAATTGATTTTTTTTCTTTTATATGTTTATTACGTATTAAATTAATTACAGGCTGGTGCTTCCCAAGTGATGTTCACCAATCCTTTGGAAATTGTCAAAATTCGATTACAAGTTGCAGGCGAAATAGCTGCCGTGGGGAAGAAAGTTCGTGCCTTGACCGTCATTAAAGATTTAGGCCTTACAGGTTTGTACAAGGTATGGCATTAAATGTGTGATGAAGTGCAAATAAAAGAAATTCAAGTTCCGTGCATAGCTATGTCATACATGAGTTCCGTAATTTAATATTCATGCTACTTTTTTCAGTGCAAGTTTGTTTCTTTTAACAGCTTGAAATAAGATGCTGAAAATGGAGTGGATGAAGATATAGTTAAATGAGGCACATAATTTTCACAAATATTACTGAATGTTAATGAAATGTGGATAAAAAAATCTAGCGCCAACCTATATAAAGCAATTCTCTATATACTGCACAATTTTTCAGAAGTAAACACTAGGTTTTGATGGTTTAAAAATCCCTCTGTTTTGCCTTGCGAACATAAATTTGTTAGGCAAATTAAATTTTTTAACAGTTTTTCATCTTTCCAATTGAATGCAAAAGCTTTTAAATGAAAATTGGTATTCACAGTAAAAAGAAAATACCAGTTGGCTCTTGAAAATGCAGAGCTGTCGTGCAAACCATTAAACCAGCAGAAGTGAAGGATAAATCACTTTCTTTTGATTGTGAAACACATTTATTTGTGAATGACTAATAGTAATATTAGTGCTTTAATACTCATTGCAGATAAAACTCATTCTGAAATGCTAATATTATGATATATTCTGAATATTAGTTTCAAAATTTGTGAAGTGACCTATATAACCCCAAAACCTGTATAGCGCAAAAGCTCTGATCCCAAGGTGTGAATTTTTAATGGTTTTAAGTCAATATTTTGTCCTTTATCTTTTTCAGTTTTAAATTTAGGTTTCATTTAGGCGTGATTTAGCATCCATAGGCTTAGATTTTGATGAAACTTGCCATGTTTGTTCTTTAAATGTATTTAAAAGAGCATGCAAGAGATGGTTAATTAATCTCAAACAGCTATGATTTAAAAACCTGTTAAATTTTGGCACTCCTAGGTTTTTCATGATTGGATGAGGAAAGTAATTTGTACAATTATAGAAAACAAATTATAAGTTCTTTGTTTACAAGTCATTGTCGATAAAAATTTCATGAGAATAATTTAATGTGAAAGAAATCAAGAAAAAATAAAAAATTAAATCCACTAAATGCCTGCAGTGCAGCCAATAAAATAGCCTGAAATTATAAAAAAAATTTAAAACCGGATTAATAGCTCCATGCCGTGTGAAATATTACTAAAAATGCAAAAAAGATAACTATGCACACACATATGTATATATATATTAAATTATTGCTCTAAAAAATAATATGTTCGACCACTTTCAAAAAGTAAATAAATTGCTAATTTTTTCACTCCTTTGTAATATTTTTCTTCAGAACAAAAATAATTTTAAAAATCATGTTTTCATTCTCAACACCATTTCTAGTTAAAATGCAGGTCTTTGCAATAGAATGTATCAAATAGGGACAAAATTGAGTGATGTATCCAAGATTATGCACTAGCTCCTTATTTGGGAATTATTGCCGAGTGTTTTAACGACAGAAAAGCAAGTTCTAAAAAACTATTTCATTCACTAACAAGTTTATTTCTTTTTCATATTTAGGGTGCTAGAGCATGTTTTCTTCGTGATATTCCCTTCTCTGCCATTTATTTTCCTGTTTACGCTCATACGAAGTTGAAATTTGCTGATGCTGATGGACACAATGGCCCTGGTTCTCTATTACTATCAGCTTGTATAGCAGGTTTGTTTCACTATTGAGTCATAGAATGTTTACATTTGTGCTGTACTCAAAAATAATTTTTACATCTTTAACCCTTTGAGGCAGGATTACCAGGCGTCCCGGAGCTCAAAGAATAGTCACGTATTTTTAAAATTTGTCCCGCGTCCCGGTAAACTTCCATACAGCACAGCTAAAGTGTCCCGTATTCTAGCTAATAAGAATATTTTACCAAACGATACATTATTTTAAGAGAAAAAAATAAGGTAAAACAAAAAAATGTATTGTACAAATGTTTTCTTCCTCTTTGTGTTTTGTTACAGGGGGGAGGGGCAAAGTTTATAGATCCAGACCTGCATCTAATTCATTTGCTAAATGAATATTTTCACATATGAATTTGAAGTGGATTGACGTACAAAACAGGTGTTCTGTTCAGTTAATTAAAGCAGAAATTATTGTAGCTATCAATTCAATTAACATAGGTTGCAATGAATTTTATAATAACTCGAAGACACATAAAAATTTGAAAAGGATTGTTACAGGACAAAAATCAAATAGCAAATATGGTTTTTGAAGACATAGGATTGATCCATATTGTATTATAATAATCATAAGAGTTTAAATTTTAGTCTGTGTTTGTTACTTTCTTTTAGCTTGTTCAAATTGTAAGGTTTAATTCTACGTCTGATCAATTATTGTAAAATCCATATGTTATGTTTATTAATGGTACATTAAAATTATTTTGCTCAGATTTCCCCATTGGCTGCTGTGGCATTAAAAATCAAGTTTTGTTCCACGATTCCTTGCATTATTATTTCAGATAAAGTAGTTACATTTAACAAGAAAACTTTTTGATTGCACCATTTCTCTTATAGCGAATGCAAGTAAAAAACTAATTAGCACCTGTTCCTATCAACGTTGATCTGTATACTGAACATTGTTCTATTTCTTACTTAATTCTTTGAGTTAGAGTTCTTCCAAAATTGTGCTCACTCATAAACATACTGAGAGGAATTTTCTTAAAGCAGTTAAAACTTGGTTGTTCATCCCCTCTTAAAAATACAATAACCAGTAATTGCACTTAACCTCAAACAGGGTTCGTACGCTCCGGGAATTCCGGGAAAACCGGGAATTGTCAGGGAAAATGACACTGTCAAAAATGTCAGGGAAAAGTCAGGGAGTTTTCAAATTTTGTCCTCCAAAAATTTTTTTTACATTTTTTTCCCAAGGAATTAAGTACCATGAGATCTAGTCTTCGTTTTTATTGTGATTTCACGAAAAAAATTGTAAATTTTTATCTAAACCGAGGCTGGCACTTAAAAACTGCGATCGAAAAATGAACGTTTTTTTCACAACGAAAATTGCGCCAAAAGAGCGAAGATTTTCTTGCATGGAGTCAGTGAGGGGAACGCATTTCTTTCTACTGCCTAAAGTTTTAGATGGGTTGCCACAACATTCTGTTCGATTCAGGGTTCGTACGCTCCGGGAAAACTTGGAATTATCAGGGAAAATGACATAGTCAAAAATGTCAGGAAATTTTCCAAATGTGTCCCCAAAATTTTTCTTTTCCCAATTTTTTCCCAGGGAATTTTGTTTATGAGATCTAATCTTCATTTTTATCGATGCATTTAAAAAAAATTGTAACAATTTTAAAGCAATGAAAAAAGTGGCGACCCAAAAAATCTTCAGCAGCCGCCATTTTAGACTCTCAGTAGTTCCCAAGGAAAAAAAAAATCAGGTGAACAGCAATTATACACAAACTCAACAGGAGAGAAGACAATTTACTGCTTCGGAAGCACAACCTGTAGATGGGAGGGTCGATCGGGCAAAATCTTTTCTTTTTTTTTTTTGATCGGAAAATCATTTCAGTTACGTGTGAAACGTAGTCGCCATCTTTGGTCATTCACAAGATGGAAGTAGATACGATCCCAAAATGCCTAAGTTTCTAAAAACAAAGCAGAATTGGATGTTTTCTTTAATTGAAAACTGATGAAAATAAAAAAAATGGTCTGCAAATTGTTTTTCTATTATTATTTAAAATAATTTTCTTGAGAAATGAAAAATTTTGTTCTTAAAACTTAATCTTATCCTCACTGCCTCGGACGCAAATGGGATAAAAACTTTTCAATAAATTGTAGTTTCATGAAGATTTATTATTTTTTAATTGTCTTCATGCGACAAATTAAAAAAGTTATTTCTTATTTTTGGGCACGGCCGCCATATTTGGTCATTCCGAAGATGGAAGTACACAAGACTTTTTAAGTGCCTAAGTTCCCGAAAACGGCATTGGATGTTAATTGCAATGCAAACTATTGAAAACAACACAAATTGTGCCTTTTTTTTCCGGATAATTTGTAATTATTTTCTGGAAAAAATGCAAAATTTAATCTAAATAACATTTTTTTGTTTTATTTGATTTACACTCTTATGTGCTAAATACTGACTATTTTGCTTTTATTGTAGTTTTTTAAGGATTATTAATTATTTATTACTACTTTTATACTACAAATCCAAAAATCTACTTATTATTTTAAATTTTTCACTTTTTCGCCATATTTGATCGTTTGCACAATGGAAGTAGACTTAAACTTCCAGAAACAGAATTGGATGTTTATATCAATGTGTAATATTGAAAATAACACTAAATGTGCAAAAAATTATGAATTTTTGGAAATTAACTATTACTTTCTGGAAAAGAAAATTTGAAATTTAAATGTAAGAGTCCTTTAATATGTGAAAAAAAAAAAAAAAAAAAGATTATTGGCATTGGCCTATGATCGGTGGATGTTGATTTTTGTTACTATGCATTAAATGGTATGCCGATTGATGCAACAAGTTAATCATGTTCATACTGAAACTTAGTTTTGCATTTTGCTCAATATGTTTTGTGTAATTTACTTATAAGAAAATAAAAAGTATTGTAAACCAAAAGCGGATGCTAAAAGTTTGCTGCAGGACTACAGCAAAACGCTATGATATTACGCGTGACATCAAAGAAACGCTAAAATAAGTTGAAAGTACTCTGTTTTCAACAAATAGTGAACAAATTAAAACAATTTTGAACAAAATGTTTAAAAAAAAACTTAAAATTTTGACAGAGAAAAAAAAATCCAAGGTTTTTTTTTTTTTTTTTTTTAATCTAAGGGGAGAAGTTTCAGTTCTTCTGCATTGCTACTTTAAACAATTTTTCATTATTTTGAAAATATTACTATTTAAACTTAAATTTTGAATGAAGCGAGTAACCTGGAATTTTCTAAAAAACAACCTGGAAAACCTGGAAAAGTCAGGGAATTTTTTTTAACCAAAAGTGTATGAACCCTGTCAAAAATATCCCCCACCTCCTTTCATTCCTAGAACCTATCCCGTATTTACTGTTCTTAAATCTGGCAACCCTGCTTTGAGGTCCATTTTTTGTAAGAAGCTTTTCCCTCCTGGTAAATCCAAAGAGATTGTAAACTTAAACTGGAGAGTATTATTATAAGTCATACAAGTACCCTAGGATTGTGTTACAGACACGATTTTAGGTCTGTGAAAATTAAATAGTAGTTTAAGCCCAAGCTGCAGTCAGAGTAGGTGTCGGACTGATTTTGGAGTGAAAGAGTCGTGAGTCAAGAGTTGGGGGCTTAATATTCAAAGAGTCAGAGCCGGTTATTTTCCCGAAGTCTGCCACTCTGCCAGTGGTTGCAGAGTCAGAGTCAGGCTGATTTTGAGATAAAGGAGGCAGAGTGGGAGACTGGAATTCCTGGAGTCAAGCAATTTTGCTCCGACTCCAGAGCCCTGGCTTAAACATTTTTGACACTGCCTGACATATGACCCTCAATAGCAATTTTTAATGTTGAACTGAATCCAACAAGTAATTTTTGCTTAGTTGCAAACCCAACAGCAGAAACCTCAATGTTGCAAAATACATCACAGATCTTTCATCAGGATCTTTTACATGCCACACGGTCATCATACCACATAGACTTTGTGGACTTTTATCGTCTGCCACCAATTGGAGCCAGATTTAAACCTATGCTTGTATACTTTCAACTATTGAGATCATCTCAAGGCTTGTCTAAGATATAATTTCTCATGTGTTTCACTTGCTGTACCTTTTGCTGAAAAATAAATCTAACTGTGTTTGAATAATCTAGGTGTTCCTGCTGCATATTTAGTAACTCCTGCAGATGTTATCAAAACTAGACTGCAAGTAGCTGCTCGTGAAGGGCAAACAACATATACTGGTGTACTCGATGCCTGTAGAAAAATCTTCCGGGAAGAAGGCGGAGCTGCTTTTTGGAAAGGAGGACCAGGTAAAGCACATGAAAACATCATGTTTAATTTTATATAATAGGATTTGAAACTAATTCTTTGTCCTTTAAATAAGTTCATGTTTAATTTTCAATTGTTAAGTTGCATTTTAAAAATACAAATGCCAAGAGTCCCTGTTTGTAAATGCTAATTATTATTTTTTTTTAAACAATTGAAAAATAATTTAACACTAACACATGTATGGATTTTGAGCTCTAGAACATGTGACATAAATTTGTTTTTATTTCTGAAGTATTTCATCATACTCAAGGGCAAATGTCCAGGAGTACCAAAAGCTTAAGGCTGTTCCGGTAGAAAAACATGCTAAACTTGACTCTTTGGGAACAGCGACAAAAAAAATCTAATCGCCGGATTGCAATGAAACTTTTTACTATATCAGATGAAAGTGTAAAAAACAACGTACATGAAGTAAATTGCTGCTGAGTTACCTACATTTATCACAAAATGATATTAAAAAGTACTTTTTGTCAAATATGAAATATTTCTCTTGAACACATTCATGAAAAATCATCTAAACACAGAGATTCGAGATTTTTTTCTCTGAACCATAGAAACAATGTAGACGCATTGCAATTGAAATATTTTGTAAATATCATTAAAAAATTTTTCAATGCTCACGTGTTCTGAAACTTACTCGATTCTGTCCACTAATCTTATAGTTGCCTAAAGTGCCAATAGATGGCGTCAAAAACTCGAATAAGTAAGGATACGTGAAATTAAGGTCTATTTTATTAATAGCTCGGCTTTTTTCTCATTTTTATGCTAATAAATGATTCCATATGGACCATAAACTTTCTGTAACAAGTTTCATTCCTTCATATTCTTCATAAATCAGTCTAGATTTTTTTTTTTTCTCTAAAACCAATTGTTCGTGATCGCGTGGCGATCCCGCCGGACAAATATCGCCATCAGTGAGTTTTGCAGATGAACTAGATTTTTGCGAAAAAGTGAGGCTTTCCATGCGTGTGCCTGAAGTGATGGCCAGTGGTATCGGATGTCAGTGCTTGTAGCTTATGCTTGAGGAGGCAGTGATTGTAGTCAAGGAAAGAGAAAGGGGGGAGGGAGGACATCCCCGTGTGTATTTTCCGTGTTGTTAGAAACAGGTGGGTGAACAAGAAGTGGAGGATTGGCCTACGAGTGCTCGCCACAGAATCTTTCCTAATCCGCAATGAATATCTTTCTAAATTGACGCAACAGAGATCATTAAAATTTCGTGATATTTTATTTCAACAACGATTTTAACTATTTTTCAAGAAGTAATTAATATTTTCTAATGTTAACGAAGGACAAAGATGATCCGAAAATAGTTCTTATTTAATAAAAAAAACCTTGCTCAATCCATTTGCGCAGGTGTGACATCTTTGTGCATATATTTGCCCTTTATAACAAAGAGCAAAGTATTATGTATGATAATATATGAACTTTCAAAAAAAAAACAAAATTGAACTTGAAAAGTAAAGATTTTTACATATTGTGTGCGTACGCGTAATAGGCTCAAATCATTACCTTGTAGACACGAAACTTTTTTAGAAAGTAGGTACTTCATATATTATGTAACGTTTAATGGTTTTTATATTTGAATGTTTAAAAATTTTAAGACAAAGCTTAAAATTCTGGGAATAAATTGCAAATACAAGCATAAAAATGTCAAATTTGTGCAAATGGATTAAGTAAATCTTCATCTCAATTTTATACTTTAAAGTTTTGGACTTGGAAAAGTAACAGATTAAGTAAACATTATATTGATAAGCGTTTATTTAAATTGCACAGGAAGTATTATAGTGTGATCCGCGAGTTACTGACCATCAGCCAGTAAGTTGAACTAACTTGTAACAAAGGTTTTGATTAGACCATTATGAAGGTTACGTACGATATACTTACAGAGACATCTAGAAGTTTTCAAGGAAGTCACTTTTCTTACTGGTGCAAATTGTTATCAGATAAAATGTTGAATCACCTTTTTCTAGGTTAAATTTAATTTTACAGGTTCATTTACTGAGATATGCTGATCAATGCTTATTCTCAGTGAAGGAAAAAAAATGCATTTAATAACTATCCATTTATGCTGTTTGTTATTGAAGGTTGGTCGATTACATGCATTGATCTAAAATGCCTTCAACGCCAGTAATTGACAAACACGATCTACCTGTAGTAATGACATAGTTAAATGCTAGTTTTAAAGCTTTTTTCTTTATACCAAAGTAATTACAAACATTTTTATGCTAAAGATATGAATGTGTATAGTACAACTTTTATTGAGAAAAAAAGTATTTTAACCATTAATTGACTAGCTTGGTTAATTACTAATGCTCCAGATCAGCGGTTCCCAACCAGCATGTTGTGACTTCCAAGGGAGTCGCGAAGAATTTCTTATAAGAGAACACATTCAAAAACATATCATTAAACAGTTTAAAAACTAAAATATGTAGAGGAAAAAAATCATTTTAGAGAAGCATCAATACTTGAGCATAGTGGCGAATTTAAAGAGCCTGATGATCCCTCAGCATTATTACATTTTGGTTTACGGACTTGCATCCCTACAAATTGCCGCGAAAGGGTCGAAAAAAACCTCCCTATAACATTATCTAAAATTGTCTGAAAGTTCGTTTTTGGAACTTCAATATCGAATTTTTTTGTGAGACAGTCTCTTAACCCCAACCCTCATCCTGAAAGATGTCATGTAATTGCGTTTTCAGGACTTAATTTTGGAAATATTTCGAGAAGTTCCTAGAACCCTATCCCATTCCCTAAAAATAGCAAAGAAATGGATTTTTAAGCTTTCAATTTCGGAAAAATTTCACAGGAGTGCCTTCTATTCCTTTTGCATGATTAAAGACCGTACAAACATTCCTTTTCAGGATTTAAATTTAAAAAAAATTCCGGGTGAGGGTCTCCGATCGTTTCGCCTTGCCATCTAAGATAATCTACTATTCTATTTCTGAAACTTAAATTTCCAAAGTTTCCTTCATATTACCCCCAATCATTTCTCCCCCCCCCCCCCCCCCAATCACTAAAACTTGATTAAAATACGTTTTGGAGACTTCAATTCCGGAAAAATTCCGGGGGAGAGGCTACCTATCCAAACGTTTGCCTAATATTTAAAGGAACAAACAAAAAATACGAACAAAAAGACTATTTTTTTTTTTAAATATTTCTAAAATCCAGGAGGTTCCAATGGCCCCTCCTCACCCTGATTTCCCAAATGACGGACCTGAAATAAACTTTGAAACGAAATCCAGGAAGGATAGATCGTTTTATTGATTTTTAAAATATTTTTGGGGGAATACCCCATTGGATCTCCCTTTTTGCTACATATTTTCCTGATTTTCACCTCTGTAGCCCTTCCGAAGAATGCTCGTAGTCATAGTATATATTCCATTCTCCTCCAAATAAAAATGATGACAATCAAATGACTACTCATCATCGAAGGGGGGGGGGGAGTTCACTAATCTTGCTAAAACAAAAGGAAAAAAAAAAAACAGTATTTAGTTAAAATTTCATCACGTTTGGGAAGCAGAGAAGTGCTTGAACTAAATCCAATAAGTAACTTTTCTAACTTGGTTGTCCGTTTTCTGCTCAAGTCATTGTGGCAAAACAAGACGCATGTTTTATTCTGATCAACGTTTTGAATACAATCAACTTTAAACTATAATACTCAAAAATATACTGTCGTGAAATGTATGATAAATTTACATTTTCCCCACTCAAAATTGAACATTTATATCTCTCATATACAGTCGGCTTCCGCTCCAAAGCGATTCAACTTACGCTAAATGCCTATAACGCGAGTTTTTCTCGAGTAACGAATGTTAGAGCTAACGCTAATTTCTCACCCACAACACGAAAACTTTTAGAAAGGAATCATGGCGCAAAATGACGGCTTCGCTATTTACTACTAAATATTAGTTTCGTGAATATACTTTCATCCTTTTAGCATCACTAACTGCTCTAGTTCCCACCCAGCGCTAGTCAAAACATCGCTTTGTTAGTGTGTATAAATAACAACTCCACAATTTTCTTTTAATATTTTAAATTCTAAATATGAAAGGTGATGAAATGTTCTGCACCAAAGCACGCTGTTTCATGCTATGTTTGTGAAGATAGAAGGAAAAAGTGAAAATTTGTGACAAGATAACGAATTCTTGAACGCTTGAAACTCTAAAAAATGGTTCGAAGGCAGTGGCGGATTTACCAGGGGGGTGGTGGAGATGACCGCCCCTCTGTAACTGTCATTTTCGAAAACCAATAATATAGAATTAAAGGAATTACTAGCTTTCGCTATTAATTTCAATCAAGTACATTCCACAAATTTGCTTTAAATTAAGTTGAGACAGTGTAGTCGAAGATGGACAGCATTACCCACTTTTTAATTTGAAACCGAAGCTCGCCCCTCCCCTCTTTTTTGAACATTAATAATTTTTATATTTCTATATGTATCTTCCAATCTTTTTCTTCCATGGACTACACTATACTGGTATGATGATACATTTTGCTATGATTTAGGACAGTGGTTTCTAACCCTGGGGGTGATAGCCCCCAAAAGGAAGGGCGATAAGTTTGTGAGGGGCGATAGGGGGTGATTAAAATTTAAAATACAGGCTAAAAGGGTGCAATTGATTCCCTCCTCCCTACATAGTGGGTTGAGGGGAGGAATATGGCTTTCACGTTTTTCATCCGCCACCCCCCTTGAAAAGAATGTAAATCCGCCACTGATCGAAGATAGCACAGCAATACTGTATAGTACTATTACAGTGTAGTGCTTTATTATTACTGCATACTGTATATGTACCGTACTGTTTTTTTTTTTTTTTTTTCATGTCTCTCTCTCCCATTGATAATTGATATTGTGCATCTGTGATTTGAATACTGCTGTTTTTTTAAAAATACGGTAAAAATTCAGCTGTTTATGCAAGAAACGGTAATATATTGTTAAGAAATGGTCTGGAACAGTTTAAAGGGTGTTTAAAAATGTCTTAAATAATTGGATAAGTTAATACAAAATTCGTATATTGTACACGAGTACACGTATATTTGTATATAACACACACACAAAATCAACTCCTTCAAAGTTTCAGTAAAGATACTCAAGTTAGTTGAAATCTATGATCTAATAAACTTTAATTTTAAAAGCACCAGCTTTGATACGGTGCTCCAAAACTTGAATTTGTTTATGTATATATATGTTTTTTTTTTTTAATTATAAAATGAGAAAAAGCTTACTGATGATCAATTGGGTGACGGAGAATTAAAAACAGCAACAATAGTGATAATAATAATAAACAGAAATTTAAAATTAACTTTAAATTTCTTTCTATTAGAATTATGTTGTCTGAAAATTAATTTTTTTTCTCTCTTTTTTCTTCAAGTCCTTATTCTATTATACCCTTCTCAAATAGTTTCAATTATGCGTGCTCAGTCATTTAAAACGAGGGGCATCATGACCGGATAATTGGACAGTTCGGGCAATTACAGTTTGGATAACTGGAATCCTACTTTGATATAACACAAATGTAATGTATCTTCAAATTCAGAAACCTGTAATTATGTTATGGGGGAAAAATTCACTTCAGAGAACTCATAATTTAAAAATATTGATTTTATTTTTAAAAAAACCATTTTTTGTGAAGTTATTTCTGAAATTAGATTTTTTTGGAGTTTTAAATAATAAAAAATGTTAATAAACATCCATGGAATGACACAACCAATGATTAAAAAAATTATAATAACGAAAATTTAAAAAGAATCGCCGTTTTTGGTTCTGGACCAAAAATGGCCGCCAGGGGGGGGGGATTTTATAATGCCTCCCCTTTGTAAAATTTTTGTTTATACAATGTCTACAAGCATGCCGAGTTTCATAATTTTATCACAATTTGCAGTTTCTTCCCCCGTAGCCCCCGACTATTTCCAAGTTAGGCGAAAACTAAGATCGATCTCGGGGGGGGGGGGGAGCTGTTCCTCCCCCTCTTTGCACGACTGGGCCCTGTTAAATGCCGTAAAAAACTATGTTTTCTTCTTCAAAATTTTAAAAGATTCGTACCACCAAGTTTTCTCTGTAATTCCATGGTAATTTTTGTGGACCTTTGTCATGAACAAAAGGTAAAATTCCTCGTAAAGATTAAAAAAATGTGACCTTTCAAAGACAATTTTCTTTTAAATTGTCCAAGTCTGATTTAACAAACTTTCCAGTCTTTTCTATTACTATTTAGCAATTTCTATAAATGCAGCATGAAGGAAACAAAGCTTCTAAAGATTAATATTTAAAAAAAAAAAAAAACTACATTAGATTGACAACTTTTATTAGTAGATTTAATAGCCAAAAAGAAGACATTTCTAAAATATGTTGCGATAAATTTACCGAAGTTTCCGCGGTTAAAAAGATGAACCCTTGGTATAACGAAATCATTTCTGATCTAAACTTCAAATCGAAGCAAAAATGCTCTCATCTCATTTCTCTGCAGCGGTTTTGTTTGCTTTTCCGATTCCTTCGCGCTGTCAATGCCTGAAGGCACTTGAGGGGTGTGTTTCGAACAATGAAAGACATTCCTCACTGACTCCTCTGAAGAACAATATCGCCTCCACACAAATTCCGGTTTGTCCCCTTTTCTGGATGTCGCGTAAATCCTGTCAGTTGTAAAACTAGTTTGCGGCTAAAACGTACAACGAGCATGATGCTTTCGTCACAACCAGGGTGCAACATTTTGCGCCATCTATTGGGTAAAGGAAGTTTTTTTCATAAAATGGGACACTCTTAAACATATGGAGGGGGAAATTCTCAATTTAGGGAATGAAACTCTGAATTTTAGGGAATGATAAAATATGAGTATGGATATATGAAGATGAGATAAATATGATATTAAGGATAATTTGAAGAACATCTGAAGTGCTTTAATTGCATTTTCCTAATTTGTAACTTCTATAGTTAAAACCAAAGCGGTAATTCGTTGTGTGACCCTCCAACTAATGCAAAAAAAAAAAAAAATTTTACGTCCATTAAAAACATGAAATTCATACAATTTTCAGAACATTTTAGTTATTACGAAATTTTAAGTGGATTAGTGTACAAAAACAAATAAAAACTATGAACGCTTTTATATAACTTGCCCTAGACGCATTGGAGCAGAGCCATTGACAGATCTAAAAAATAAGTGGTTGTACGAAATTGATGGCCCCTTAATTATTTCAAACATATCTCCAGCACATGGGAAAATTTGGTTTGAGGAAGTCACTACTAGGTCTAAGTTTTGACAATATGAACCTAATCCTGAGTATAATATTAAATTCATGATGTGGGATGGATAATGGCAGGTTCTGGGGGGTCCCCCCCAGACATTTTTCAAATTTGTAGTCTTAAAAAAGCATTTTATCTTTATATTTTCAAAAATTGGCAACTCCACTTTGGGTGATTCCCAAGACGGACCCCCCCCCCCCCCCCCCCCAGTGACACCACTGGTTAAAGACCTATTTTTTGAGCATATATTTTGTTGGTAAAATGTTTTCCATGTTAGAGATTTCAATACTTTTACATCATGATAACATTTCAATCATTTTGAATGATGGATTTTATTTTGACACATATAAGCTTATGACGACTTTATTTTCTGAGAATTTCATTCTATTGCTTGATAAATTATTAATAGTTGCGTAGATTTTAGAAAACAGAAAAAATAAGCACTTATTTGTTTAATTCCTTATTTGTTTTTGAAATAAAATTTGTACTTTAAAAATTTACTTAATGGCTCAGTATTCAGTATATAGCTAAAAATTTGAAGAAAATAATTTTTAAATTGAAACTTTTATTCAGTATATTTAATGATTGAAAGAATGTTCTTTATCATATTGGGGAATTTTTACAGGAAAAAACCCATTTGCTAAATCGGTAAATACAAGTACAGAAATATTTTTGTGTGATCTGTCATAACATATTGATTTTCTAAACTCTTCAATTGCTATATTAATATTCTTTTTGCATTAATTCGTTTTGTTACTATTACAGCTCGAGTGTTTCGATCAGCACCTCAATTTGGTTTTACCTTGTTGACATATGAAATTTTACAAAGGATGTTTTATATTGATTTCGGTGGAAGGTTCGTATTTAAATGCTTTTTTTCTTAGAAATCTTTTTAAACTATACTAAGGTAAATACAAATGTATTGCAGTTTTGATGTTTTATTTTTCTGACGTTTAAATTACAAAAGCAATGTACTTGTAATTTAACATAAAACTTGTTTAAATCACAAAAGCAATGTGCTGAACTCGTTATTAAGAATTTGTTCAATAATTATAATTGTTGTTTAACTGCATGCAGCAATTTGGGTGCTACTGAGGATTCGAAAAACCAACAGTTAAGTTTAGCATATGTGTTTAACTTCATCCCTTCTTTGCTCTTTTCGCCTTCAGTGGTTGATTTGGCTGACACCTTTCTTAATTTCTTTTTTAATATCCTCTCGTGTATAGATTTTGCTAAGAAACCTCAGAAGTAATTTTTGAGCACCAAAATGCATGTGTGTTTTAGTGAAATTTTAATTTTTTTCCTTTTGATTTGTGGCAGCATGAGTGTTTGAATATATACTTGTTCTTAGATGACAAAACATGTTATCCAAATATAAAATTAAATGACATTTTAACTTTAGAGTTTTATGACCAATTTTTTGAAAAATTTTAAAAAACATTTTAAGCAAGCATAAGTGCATGTGTACTACATGTGTAAGTACATGTGACTGTAATTAATGTGAGATCAATCTAAAACATAAATTTTTTTTGTCAAGTGACTCTTTTCTATCGCATTTCAAAATATCGATTGAAATTTTGGACATGCATTTTGTCAAACAACTTGTAGGTGAGCAGTTAAATATTTTGATGCTATTACCTTCCCACAGCAGTATTGTTCCCTTTCTAAAATTTTTTTCAAAGGGCTGCTTATATTGACTGTACTTTTAATAAATTAACAGTTTTTCTTTTCAATATGTATATTGAGTGCGTTCGAGAAATTTATTAAGTGCAGTGGTTAAGTAACAAAATATGGTAAATTCTGAATTTTAGCTGTTAAATTTTCCATACTTATTTGCACCATAATTGCATGGAATTGTATGAGCTCTTCTTTGATGGCTTCCTTTCATTGCATAATACAACTCGAAATATTCTGTTTCACTTTTTATGGTGCTAAAAATTGCATCATATTTTACTGTACAGCATGTCAAGCACAGGTTCTTGGCGGTAAATTGCTCTGCTTAAAGCTACTTGCATTTCCTGATTTTATGAGCAAAAGTTCAGATGCCATTTTCTACTTCATTAAAATCAATATATTGAAATGACTTGCCCTTTATTAAATATTTTTGGAAATTTTTTTGTTAAAACTAATCTTCTTATTTGGTAACCCTGAAGTTTTGAGCCTTATGATACTGCTTTAAAACTTCATTTTAGAACCCGAGTAATGCAAAAGTTTCAGATAATTTATTTTAAAGGATTGACAGTCTATATAAAAATGTCTTGACAGTTAATAGTTATTGGCTGCTTTTTTATACAATAATAACGATTCTGCAAAACACCTGGGACCTCGATGGCTGCTCAGAAAATTCCCTTTTTGCTATAATGTTATTAGCACAAGTATCATTATCTGCAGATTTTTTTTTTCTCCTGTTGCATTAAATGTATTAGTACAAGTTTTTTTCTACTATAAAATTAGTAAAACTATTTGCATAAACTATTACATAAATGCAGAAATACATACTCCAATTGAGGCAGTGAGAAGCAAAGAGATGAAGAAGATCCCAAGTAAGTGCCAAAAGGAGATAACCAGTACAAATGCTAGGTGAACTTCTCCTATGTTTTGGGGTAAGAGATCGTACTAGTAGCCTTTTTAGGTGCTGCTATACAGCATCATTTAGAAAAAAATTCAATGGAAGTGAACCTAAGGTCTGAACTTAAAACGTATTTTATTCGAAACTTTATAAAGTCCACTTTGCTTCTCATTGCATCAATTGCTGTTAAATGTTTCCACACCTCAGACTGAAGGTTAAGTATTTGAGATTGTCCACTGATAATTAGATGCCTCAATTGCCAAATCGATTAACTCCACTTTAAAAAAAAAATCCTCCTTTCTGCTTTAATGGGTCTTTATCGATGCTTAGCATGTGAATTTATATTAAAGTTTTCATTCAGTACATTCCTGACCGTGTGATGGCAGAAAATGTAACATAAGGGACGATAAACACCTATGAATAACATCGACTTCTTGTCAACTATTCTCTACTTTTTGTTTTATGGAGTTAGTCAATTTGGCAAGTGAAGCACCCAATTAAGAGTTGTGCACAATAAAGATTTTTTAACCAACTTCAAAATGCAAGTATTTTTCAATGTTCCTGTGACTAGATGGTGTATGAAATTTTTTTTACAGATAAGTGGTTGAATATTTCATTTTTGAAAAAAGTTATGTAACTTTTTGAATGGCATGTTGCATATCGTTGGATAGACATTATAACTTATTTATTTAGGCTAAAACATAAATATTTGAAAAAAGAAACTGAAACATAAAAATGTAGCATATAGTTTTATGTTTTAGTATCATAATAATTTGTTTTACCTGGTTTCTACATTAATCATTGCATTGGCACATTTTGAACTCTTAGCAACAGACCTACCTACCTTATCTCTGCTTAGTAACCTGTGCCAGTTCCTTTTTATGTTGAATCAATGTTGTTGTTTGTCCTTTTAGTTTATTTTGACTATTTGAATAAAGAGTGTCTATAATTCAGAAGTTGTTTTATAATTATTTAGGTGTAACTTCGGTTTAAATAAGTTATTGTTATTCTCTTGTTTAATTTTAAATAAGTTATTCTTGGCTGGATGTAATTTTGAAGGAAATTGATTTATACGCACCAAATCAAACAATTTTTTTGCACATTCTTAGGATCAATTAAATTAGTTAACTCATTTTTATATCACCATCTTAATGGATTAGGCTTTCAGCCTGTTCCGGCTTCCTGGTCTGACCACTGCTTTATAGATCGACCGCGGTCTCGTTTGCCTTTGGGTTGATAGTAGTAGGCGGCCCTTGGTAGTCTTCCATGCGGCATTCTTCGTATGTGGTCTCTCCATTTGATACGATAATCGGTAATTTTTCTGTTAAGGCTGTAGATCTGTAATACATTTCGTATGTCTTCGCTTCTTATTTTGTCTAGGATGGTGCAATGTTTGACCGCTCGGAGAAATCGCATCTCCACCATCTGAATTCTGTTTGTTGTCTGGAAGTTCATGGTCTATGTTTCCAAGTCATGGAACAGTGTTGGCACTGCCACAACCCTATAGAACTTCATCGGAGTTTCTCTTCTTGTCTTTCCTTTTAAGGTTCTTAACAGCGTACCACTAATATGTTGGAACCTATTCACTTTGTTCTGGATATCAGAATCGTGTTGGTATGAAATGTTGCAGTCAAGGTAATTGAAATTATTGACCTGTTCAATAATTTGGTTTTTGAGGACAATTTTAGTTCTTACCGGCTCCTTTCCCTGGAATGCCATCGATTTAGTTTTCTGTATCGAGATCTTCATATTGTAGTCTTGACATATTTTTTGTAGTGTGTAAAGGGATCGTTGTAGGTCATCTTCATTCGGTTGGATAATGATCAAATCGTCAGCAAACAGTAATGTATTAATTACAGTTGTCATGTTCAGTGGAATACCAGTCTTGACAATTGCTTTCCAAGTGCGTAAAACGTCGTCAATATAGATGTTAAAAAGGGTTGGGGCATTCATTTTTACACTATATGTATATTAATTTTGTATTTTCTTAATTACACAATTTTTATGAATACATTCTTACCTTTATATTGATGGATTATTCTCATTGTTAAACGCAAAATTGCATTTTTTACACACATGTTTACAAGTTATAATGAACTTCTTATCCAGTACAAGAAAGTGAACTTTTGCAAAAAATGGTAAAACCATTGTACAGAAAGGTATTTAAATTATGTTAAAAAACTAGTAGAAAAAGTTTTTTGAAAACCAAGTGAAAAATGGCATGAAACCTTCACTATCATAAAATTTTTACAAAAAATTCCACTCTAAATTTAGTTATTTTCATTATTATTCCTAGTTTTTAAAAATAATTTTTTATTTTATTTTATTATTGGTTTTTATCTGTCAATTTTTGAAGCATTGTTGTAGATTTTTGCAAAAGTTCTTATCTGTTAGTTTTTTAAATGTTTGTTTGTTTCTTGCAAGTTTTTTGCTGCCAATTCTTTCAATGAGCTTTAGTTTTGAAACACGTTTCTGTTTTATGGTGTATAAAGTATTCATTCTAAACTTGTGTTTTACAATGCTAAATTTAGAAATGTATAGATGGTTTTATATTACTGGTAGTTGTGAGACAAAAGAGAAATCATAACAAATGTATGAATATGGCATAGGAATCTTGGTCACATAAACAGTGAAGCAGTCTCTTTTTTTCTAATTATGATAAATGCTTTTAAAAACCTGTAACCAAACCTTTTGTCTTTAGAAAATGAAGATTATGATGTGGCATAAATTTTAACTTGAAGCTAAAATTCCTACATGATTTTAAAATTTTGAATAAAAGTTTGGATGTTAATAATCAGAATGAGATAAAGTATTTTCATAATTGAAGTAAGTGCACCATTTTGAAGATAAAGTTGAGAAGTTGCTGAACATCAATCATGGGTTGTTAGATATTAAATTGCATTTTAAATTTGAGGCTGAATGTAATTGAATTTGTTTATAAATTTCTCGAGTAAGTCATGAAAATTTAGTGAAAGTATGTAGCATAAATTTATGACTTTATTTACAAGTTAAAGCTGTAGATTTAAAAATAATTCCAATCAAACTTGACTCTTCCATTTCTTATAAAAAGAAAACATAACTGTATGATGAAAGTGAAGTATCAGTATTAATAAGGAATTAGTTTGATATTGACTCCAGAAGTCAAGTATCATGGCTAGAGAATGTTGACTTTTTCAGGACTTCATCAGCAGTCAAAACTGCTCATACAAAGACTATTTGTAACAGTTAGCAATGTATAAAGTTTTTATGGGCAACGCCATGGAAAGTGGTCCTGACGCACCAAAATTTTTTTCACATAATATAGAAACAAATCTTATTTTTTGACGAAGAAATATCTGTTCTTTTCAATTCCAGCATCAATTTTGTGTTTAAAGAATTTTTATATCAGATTTTAGCCTCATTTGATAATCTTTAGACAAAGTTAAAAAAAAAAAAAAACATTGTTAGTGAAATAAATGTAAGAGCCATTTTTTTACTTAATCATTATTATCATTATTATTATTATTACTTTTTTTTTGAAAAAACTACAAATCTCATGAGCACGAATGCTTTACTATAGTTATGAGCCAAATTTTTTTTAATAAATACTTTTGATAAGTTTTTAACCCCCAAAATTTGCAGGTCACTTTTTGTTAGTCACACACGCAGTGCAAAAAGAACAAAAGTTTTCCTCCAAGGTCAAATTGGGGGGGGGGGGGGGGTAGAAGAAAAATATCTCATATCCTAAATTAACTTGATACATAATACCTGTAACCACACATTCATCTTCAAACATTCGGCAGAAAATTTTTTTAACGAGGCTTTTTGAAAGATGTCACACACAACACTCCTGAATGGTTTTCATTACGAGTTGGGTCTTGACATTTGAATGTAAGGGAAAAAAGTACTTTTTTTTTCCATGTAATTCAACTAAAAATATTGTGTGCTGGCACTGAATCCAAGACTCAATGACTGTTAAAAAATAATGATATTGATAAAATATAATAAATAAATAAAAAGAACAAATTAATTAATTGTTGTTTTCATACCCAAAGAGCAATTTAAGCAAAGTGTTTGCAATCTGCATACTTTAAGATCAAAAGTACAATATTCGAAATACTTTAAATTGCATTTACATTTTTCGATAATTTTTGAAAAAAGCGAGTGAATTCAACAGATGATTTAAAACATTCCAAACCTTTTAACTCACAAAAGGAGAGGTTAGAAGTTCGTGATAGTTTATAAGCTTGACATTTACTATTTGATTCGTATGCAAATAAAATTTAATTTCATCTTCATTCTTTATTTTAAGAAATTATCCTTTCAATTTAAGTATTTACTAGCTGCGTTGCACAGTCTACCTCGAAAATAATAGTTTTCTCAAGTGGCACATTTTTAACAATGAGGCTTAAATAAAAGAAAAAAAAATAGTGTTAGGTTTTCCATCAATGTGTAGAAAGGAGCAATTTTATGCCTCAAAATTTAACTTTAGATGTATTTAACTTTTTTTTTTAATTAAATATTTTTTAAAAATCATTTGTACTGGTAGGCTTTACTATTCCGTTTTAAGGATTTTCTGGAACCCCCCTCTAAGGGGATCGACCCCCAAAGGGGGCAGAAGGACCCCTATGTGAACGTACTATGTATGTTAAGCATCAAAGGACGGACCTCTGTGCCAAGTTTGGCTAAGATCCGATGTAAACTGAATTTGAATATTGAAAACCCCCGTGTGGGGGAGGGGGGAGAGAAATCCCATGGCAAAGGTCTGGGTCAAAGAATTACCATGTGAGTTCTTGA
Source organism: Uloborus diversus (assembly GCF_026930045.1). Lineage (NCBI taxonomy): Eukaryota > Metazoa > Arthropoda > Arachnida > Araneae > Uloboridae > Uloborus > Uloborus diversus. Next base: position 165,255,702 of record NC_072735.1, on the reverse strand, counting down.
GCACCAAAGACCCTCTGGGCAAAATTTACCAAAGATCTGACATAAATTGGATTTTTATAAGTAAATCCCCTTCAACTGTTGCACACGGTCACACATGTAAAGCTAACAAAAAATTTTTTGTTGCTATTGTATGAGCTTTAGAAAAAAAAAATATTTGTGGAATACTTACTCAGTATACTTAGACACATGCACAAAAAATACTGTTCATTTACCTATTAAAACTTCACAGGAAATTCAACATAGTATGAACTATAGCTAATTTTAAGATTTTCTGAGTCACACACGTAATGCTGTATTAAAAATTTTATAAAAAATTTTAGAATTGTACTACAAAAATAAAATTGCCACCCAAAACCTCTTACATATCTTCTGTTAGTCCAGTAGAAACTGCTAAGAAACATTTTTAAAACATCATATTGTTATTAGCAACAAAATGGTGTCAAAAAGTCACACACGTAACGCTGGAACGGCCCTTATGCATCATTTGTAGTTGAGGTTGGCAAAAAAACGCGTAACTAGATCCTGAAAAAATTGGTGTTAGTTGTGACACCCTGGGGATACAGGCATGTACATTCATTTATTATGACATTTGAAAGAGAAAAAAAAATAAGATTGGATTTCATACATGTCTTTCTTTTATAATTAAACTGTAAAACATGTTAAGTCTAAACTTACTTTAAATTTCAATGTAATTTAGCATTGCTAAAAGAATCCGACTCCACATGATCATCTTAGTTAAACCTTAAATCACTAAAATAATTCCATTAAGTGTGAATAATATTCTGTTGATAAATTTAAGAATGGCTAGCATAACATTTAAAAAAATTGAAATTTGATCATTCAAAAAAAAAAAAAAATCTTATTACTATTACTTATGATTGATTTTTACACTTTATAGATACAATTATGCCTCCTCTTTTTACTTTTTAATCATATTCATCTTTTCATGTTTCATTAATTTCTTTCTTAAGGTTCCCAGAAAGTAAGGAAATCTTTATTTTTATGTGTTGCTTTTTTGTAGAATTGGCTTAAAAAGTTGTAAACATCTATATATTAGCTGAAATTATGTTTTAAATGCATTATCCTGAACTATTTATTTGATTTCTTGAATCAAATTGTTAATTTTTGTTTGTTTCATGTTTTATTCCTTTAAGTTAGACTACCTCATTAAATTATTTGATCTGAAACACATTAAATGTTGCAATTTTTAAATTATTGTTGATGATAAAAGTAGCAATTATTCAATATTATTAACGTAGCCTTTAAATTTAATGAAAGAACAGTCTAAGCTCGCTAGATTCCTATTCAGCCCTATTTCAAATGTGCGGATGGATAATTCTTTCATTGCAAATGAATTTCTAATATTATCCGACAAATATCAATTTAAAATTTTTAAAATTACTTTTGTTTTTTGAATATATATATGTGATATAGTTATAAATGCAAATAAAATACATTTTTATATCTATGAATTTAAAATCAGTGTATAGTAGCACATATTATACATTTTATTTTATTGAGATAATTATATGTAAATTAATTGTATTACTTCAATTAATTTAAGAAATGAAATCTTTATATTTATAATTAATTTTATGCTTTATATTTTAATGTATTGTTTAGTTTATAACACAATATTTTGTTTATTTTATAGGAGGCCAACAGGTTCTCAGACTAAAGTTCCAATGCATGCGGGAGAAACACGTTCTCTGAATCCTGATCACATAGGCGGCTACCGATTAGCAAATGCTACGTTCAGTGGCATGGAATCTAAATTTGGTCTTTTCCTCCCAAAGTTTAGGACGCCCATTGAAAATAAATTATAAATAAATAAACAAATTAAAATTTTAGTCTGTATAAATCTAATAGTTTTTAGAATCCATCAAATACTGCTTTCAACAATTTAGGAATGCTTTATTACGAGCAATTTAGAGATTGTATATCTTTCGGAAGTTTCAGAGTTTTAACTTGAAAAGTGAGTAACAAGTGTTCTCCTCTTAACTTGCGAGAGGGAGAAAGAGACGGAGATGGTTGAAAAAAGCTGGATGTTTCAAATCGGTTTTTGCCTTGGCTGAAAAATTCTTAATCCTGCAAACATAAAAATAGATTTGCAAATGACTTTTGCTGGCTAAGCTACAACATATGATGGCTATAGATTACTTGTAAATAAATTTATTTTTGTGATTTTCATAATTGCGTTGACAAAGCTGAAATGTGAGGAGCTCTTGCTTTCCTACAAGAGATCACAACTGCTTGGAAAATGTAAAAAGAATATTTCAGCTAATGATGTTGGGGTGTTGTAAAGTTTTGTACAAGAAGCTTTGCCTGCGAAGTTACAAGTCTCAAGAAAAGAAAACATCCTAAATATTCAATGAATGCTCTTGTTGAAGAAAGTTGTATTATAGAGTTGTTTGGAATGTTTTGTTGTATGAGGTGATAACTTATCATATTTTCACCTAGACAATTGAAATTTTGCTCAAAAATAATGCATATTTAGTTTTGATAATAATTCTGTTTAAGATAATACATATGCTTAGACTGGATTGTAAGAACAAATTTCGAAAAGTGGTTGAAAGTTAATCTTTAGAAATTTCACTTTTCAGTTATTTAAATGTTTATGTTGGAACTTGAAAACTTTTTTCCTAATTGCGATGATTTTTCTCTAATATACTTAGTTAGAAACCTAAAATTAAGAATCCTTAAAATCTTAAATTTATTCCTAAATATTAATTTTTATTTGAAGTTTTGAGATCAACTGGGAAGATGGATTAGTATTGCTATTAGTATTGCTATTTTATTAATTAATATTGAATTAAAATATTTTTTAACATCATATCTTTCGTTGAAAAGTGATTTTGAATTTTTACTCTGCATTACTAAAAATGTAACATTTGACACGGTTCATGCGTAATCAAGTAAAATACACACAGAACACTATTTTTTTCATAAATTTTGACACTAAAAATGTTCTTAATTCTATAGATAATATTAAAGAGGCAAATCACTCTATAAAAATTATTTAAAAAACCTTTTAAAATATATTTTATACTATCATTTCATATTTTAAAATCAATTATATGATTGAAAAATTTCCAAGCTTTGTTTTAAATTCAATTTCTGCTTGACTAACTATTGTCATATTATAAACAAATTATTCTTTATATTAAAATGTAATGCCATCTCCGTAGCCTTTTGATGATTATTATTTTTTTAACTATACATATAACACATTAGCATTGAGTTTTAAGCTGAATGTGGCAGCAAGTGAATTATTCTTTTGACTAATGGCTTGAAACTTATATGAATTATTCCAATTGTGAAGTGGGTATTTCTCACTGGAATAAATACCAATCTCCATTTTGAAAAGCTCATGTGGAGGTAACAAATGTTAAAGGAAAACGATAGCCGTTTTGTTCTTATAAAAGTGCTATAATAGAATAACTATGAAACATTATTTGAAGTTAGTGCAATTCCTATTAAAAAGAATCGGCCAGTTTTGTAGCTTTAATTAAATGCAGTTTTTCTCAAATTAATATAAATTGAATTAATCCAGTAAAAGAATGTAAATATTTTGAATTGTTTATTTAAATGCCGAGAGATTCTTGTTCTTGGAAACTTGAATTATTCTTTAAAAGATAATGAGTATACTAATTGATAACACGAGAATTTTCCTTAATTTGTCACAACCCTTTATTTAGCAACTGCATTTTAATTTATTATGTCACTTGTATGTAAAAGAAATAGAATAAAAAAATAGGTTACATTAAACAAGAATAATCTTAGTCTTAAATCTTTACTATAAATTTAGTTTTTGTCTTATTCTCCAAGTTGAAGTTTGAAACATCAGTTATGGGTCATGATAAAATGAAACTCCTACTTTGCTTATGTTTCTTGTATTTTTGATCTGTTAAATCATTTACAAACTATGTATGTTACGATTTCAGTGTCTGAACTAAAAATAGTCAAAGTCTTTATATTTTCTTCTCCTCTTCCCTGAAATTAATTTTCGTATTCAGCAAATAAACTAAATTGCTACTACCCAAATCAAAGCACAATTTCGTGACTTTTTAGAAATACCTTATTTCAAAGAAAGGTATTGATTCAAGTTATGGTTCTGTAATTCAATATAAATAGCGAGACATGTAAAGTGCAAATAAGATGTTATTTGCAGATAACCAGCACTAAACTGACAATGTGTGCAAATCAGTTTTTTTTCCCCCCAATTCCAGAGATATCTTTATAAATGCTGCTTTTGCAGATTCAAAGCTAAGTTAATACTTTGTATAAAATGCCTGCATTAAGACATTTGATTTTTTTTTTTAAACAACTGAGATTTTAAAATCTTTTTATATTATATGAGTAAAAAATTACAGCTCCTACTTCCTAGACATCTCACCTAAACATTCCACTGGAGGAATATCAAATACTTCTATTTATTCTACTCATCTGCTTAAAATAATGTAAATGAAACATTCATTAAATTATTCATTTTAGATCTACTTTCTATTGGTAAATAGTGCAGTCAGAAGCCTGGAAGCATCATTACCAATTAGATTTAAAGTATTGATTATGTACTTTGCGGTCTTAGGAGTAAATGTAAAAAGGTTTTGCTTAAACATTCTCTTTATAGTCATGAAAAAATCATTTTAAAATTCTTACAGTAAGTTTATTAATCTAACTTTTAAATAATATGGTTTGTTTACATCCTGAAAAAACTAACTGTAAAGTCTAATTTATTACACTGATTTATCAAATTTTTATTGAGCACCTTTTAAACCGTTAACTTTTTTAACGATAATAAATATGCTATTTGTGTAATAATCTTCAACTGTATTTTGAAATTAAATGAATTATCAACAGCTAACTGTTTGTCCGAACGTTAGCTGAATGTGTCTCTCAAAAAGTATTAGTATCAAAAAGTTCATAGCTCATTTCTACCAGGAGATGCTGCATAAAAACTTTAATGAAAGATATTTCTGTAAATTCTCGATTAATCATAAAAACTTTGTTACAAAATAAATAAAATTATACATTGTTATCAAGTTCTTACAACATTTTCAAATGTTTAGTTAACTTTTCAAATAATTTTTCAGGGAAATTCGAAAGACTTTTACTGACCCTGATTTAATTATAAAAAAAAATATATTATTTCTGGGGGGGGGGGGGGTATGGTGAATTTCTAATGTGTAAAGCATGCTATTGCATAATTATTGTGTTCCATGAAGTAAATGTATTTTTAATACTAAAAGCAAAAACCTTTCAAAATCCTTATGAAATTTATTCACTGCATAAGTGTCAGCTATCTACAAATGTTGCATTAATTTTTCATTATAATGTTGATATTATTAAAAAATATATATGCACACTGTACAATCAACTACTTAAAAAATAAATTGTTACTTTGTTTTTAATTGTTTTATTGCAATTCTTAAATCTAGTCAAGAAGTACTTCGAGCTAAAATGATTACTTTAAATAAATTAGCCATTCTTGCTTTTTTAATACCTTTCAACATAGTAATCAATACTTGTATAATATCTGTAAAAATCTCATTAAATATAATTTTTACATATTTGGTTGTCTTTAATAAATATAATTCCCTGAAAATACCTTGTAATTAACACCTTATTAAACTTACAATTGGCTTATTCCATGTCAAATCAACCAAAAGATTTTTTTTTTCAACCTGACCATTTTAGATTTTCAAAAAAACTTTCATTAACTCTTTGCCATCTTATACAGTAAAACCCCTCTAATGCAGAGACTAAAGGGATGATTTTTTTTTTTGTCTGCAATAGAGGGGTGTCCGCAGAACAGAGGCTTAATAATATTGTTTGCCTTGGAAACAGGGAATCTATTAATTGATTTCTTTTTTGCTGATAATTACAGTAAATGCCAATTTTTTTACTTAAAAATCAATTTCATGGAAAATACCAGTGATAAAATTTATTAAATCTGCAATTTTATTTTAAACTAATGTTTAATTATTAATTTTAAAACTAATCTGGTTAAGATGTCTCTCCAGCAATGAGGACACTTTGTCGACAGTCCTGAAGGTGATGTGATAACGACATTCAACTGTATTAGGAAGACCTGTTTGATGATCTATGTAATCAATTAAAAATGGTTGTAAGAAATAACCAAATTGATCACCAAAGGTAGCTATCAGAGCCAGGACTTAATTTCTAACAAAATAAAAAAAAAAGACAGGAGACCTATGCATTGACGTACTTAGCACCCCCCCCCCCCCCCCCGGGAAAATTTTCAAATTTGTGGTCTTAAAAATGCATTTTAGCTTTACATTTTTCAAAAACTTGCAATTTCACTTTAGGTGTCACCCTCCAGGGGTCCTCTTCGTAGCAACGGCACTGGACTAATGATCTTCAGAACTTATTTTAATGCTGATAAAGCCTGAATTAGTCCAAAATGTAAAAACTTAATTGTAATTAAGACGGATGAGATTTTTCACGCTTTCTCTGTCAGCTTTAAAAACCTTTCCTCCTCTTTTTGCCTTTTTCAGGTCTCATTACACTCCTGTTTTTCTGAAAAAATTCTGATTATTTAAAATTTTCGGTTCTCGTTTATTTATTCTTTCTGTTTTTCCCTCTCGAATCTTTATGCTCCACGATATTTGCAAAAAACATATGTTTGGAAAACATGCCAGCGGCATCAAACACGTGCATCGCCGAAAATTGCACGTCTTGAGATTTCAATCTTTTTGCATCTTGCAAATATTTCAATCACTTTTAATGTTGGTAGGTTTTTACCATATGCTACCTTATATCTTCTTATTTTATTCATTATTTCAATAATAATTTTATTTCTTAAATTTATTTTTGAAAAAATGCTGAAGTCTATCAACAAAATGTGAACAGCATGCGAACAACAAAGCTCCCACAGTCTCTGGCAGGGTTTTTTTTTTTTTTGTTTTTATTTTTAAGAAAGTGTACAAAATATTTATGGTGAATCGCAAATAGCTTAGGTATTACAGTGTGTTAGAATTTTTCTGGAATTCATGCTTAAATGAGGCAACTGCAAGTTGTTCGTATGATCCTGAAATAGTATTATGAAGTTTTTAAAACAAACTTTTGAGTTCCAATGCAAGGAAAAAGTTTAACCAATTATTTATACATAGTTATTCATTTATTTTCCAATTCTTGCTATGGAAAGTATGCTCTATCATATAAGGAAAACTTAGATTTTTCACTCTGTAATTTTTTACTTACAAATTTCATTTTAAAATTTAGGTTCCCATTTTCAACAAAATAAATTCAAATGTTTTTAATTAAAAAATATATTTTTCTGCAAAAAATATGAAACATTGACTCTTGAATTTTTGACTATCGTGGCTTCTAGGGCTGTTTTGGTGCAATTTTAGATATTATCCCTTTTCTGCATTATTTTGCAAAATTTTTTTGCTCTTTGATCGCTCTCATCCCTGTTAAGAAGAAAATGCAAATTATTACCCAATGACCGCAGAAAGTTAAAAAGGCAGTTTGTTCTCTTCTATAATTAGGCAGGGTCATACAAGTTGATAAATTACCTGGATCATCAAAAGCATTTAGTTACGTTAAGACACAACTAGCCGACGTTACGTAAGATTTTAACTATTACTGATAAAGTGCACAAAACTATAAGGTATGAATCTATTAGAATTTAAATTAATGAAGTTATTAGAAAAAAGTGATTTTACGTGCACGCCATAGCCAATGAGCTAACTTTCAAAAAGTTATAAAACATCTGAGCAAAAACACGGGATTTGATGTATACTGTATTTGATTTTCACTAGTTAAGCATTAAAGAGGGTGAATTCAAATGGGCCCATTTTTAGTTTTAAAAAATGGGCTTTTTGGGTATTTTCAAATTTGGTTTCTTAAACTGTATTGAAGGATTACAATAATATATGACATGAAAGATGAAACTACAATATAAGGGCTTCAAACTGCCATCTCTGTTTAATAATTTTTAATAGAAAGCTTTTTTTTTTCATCGGGAGAAAAAATCGTACAATCAATAAAATGCTGTTTTTCAACACAATTTTTTCCGTTAAATCAATAAACCCAACTAAATTTTCAAAACCGATTGTCTGTATGGTATATCATACCTTAATTAATTGTAGGAAAAAGAGTTATTCAAATACAGGGGTAGAAGTGATCGACTTGTCACATATAGGACATTTTCCACAAAAAATATAGGACAAATATAGGACACATTATTCGAATAATTTTGCTTCAAACAAAATTACAACTTACATCTGAAATGACTTTCCTGTAGTTGAAAGAATATTTTTTGAAAAAACAGTGTACTTTATAGACTAAATAACTAAACAAAATTTGAACAAAGATAATTTTATTATTTTTTCTTCACTCATGACCCAAGAACTAATTCCACTGTTCTTTGATTTTATATCTAAACTGAACCCTTTACCACTTGTATTAAGAACAAACAGAGCTTAAGAAGGATCCTTATGACGTTTTTCAGAGTTTTCTTTATGCTTGAATGTTTCAGCATGCTGCCTCAATTGCGAAAATCCACTATCGCTTATGAGCACTGAATAGTTGCAAAAATGGCAAAATGCAGAAAAAATAATCTTTTCCTTTAGTGCACCATGCACCAAAATTTGTACTATTAATGTCCTCCTGGTTCAACCACTCCATACCAAATTTTGTTAAGCGATGCGATTTCGCCATTATAATTCCACATATTACAACAAACTATGTTTTAACATCATAAAGAACTAACATTCTACAATCGCAAAATGCACTGAACACAAAAACATACGAACGGAAACCATGATGGAAAACAAAACAAATGGCTGTTGCCCAAACGCAAAATTTTAAAACCAACTTCTGATTTAGTTCTTGAAACTCCACCCCACTATAATGATGTCACATTGCTGTAGCCAATGAGCGAAGATGCCTGTTGCAGGATTTAATCAGTTTTGTTTTTTAATTTGAAATTCGTTTGGGGACGTACTTTCAGCTATATTTCAGCGAAAAATCCGATGTCACAAAGTTGATTTACTGTTCTTTTTAAAAGATAGATAGGGTAAAAAACAGGAATATAGGAAATATAGGACATTTTCAAAAAATATAGGAAATATAGGACGGTTTTGATGCTTTTTTTGAAAATATAGGAAATATAGGATATATAGGACTACTTCGACCCCTGCAAATAGGTTAATTTTTTCTCAAAATGGCCTGTTTTGTGCAGAATTTCAAAACCTATAACTGAAGAAAAATTGCTATATCCTTTTGGGATATTTCCATATGCCCCAAAGTTGTGACTGTTATAATTTTTTTTAAAAATCTAATGGTCATATGACATTTTTCACATGCCTGCCTTATTTGAAATGGAATGACCCTGTAACAGCTGATCACTGCAAAATCTTCATTATGAAAACTGTTGGATGCAATCACTAAAGCACATTAAAAATGATATTTTTTGTTTCAAATTTTTCAAAGGACATTATCTTTAAAAAAAAAATTCAATTTGATTTTGGGTACAAGCATTTCATGCAATATTATTTTTACCATTCTCTATACAGCTTTAAATTGCACATTTTGATTATTATTTATTTCAATTTGCTCACTGTTCTTTAGAATGTAATTTTCTGCATATTTATGTGCTGAATTAATGGGTGACTCTTCTTCAAAAAAAACTTTCTTTAAGGTAGATTTATATTTTTTGAAACCCAGTGGCCTAGTGGTTGCACTCTAGGTTTTCATGTCACAGACCAGTGTTTGGTTTGTGCATGCTTTACCTTTCTTCCCTCCAGTGGGTCGATAAAATGAGTAACAAACATGCTTGGGGTTTGGCTGACCACCTAACTGGAACATTTAACTTCGCAACCCAGAGCCTGCCGTCACGAAAACTGAGATGCCCCCCCCCCCCATGAGCTTTAGTTCAGTAGTTTATTTGTTATGTTCTTTTTTTAAATAAAATTCTGAAAAATTTTTAGCATACCAGATTACCTTAACAGTTTTTAATCTAATCACACACATAGAATGGCATCAAGCACCAGAAATTCATAAAAATGCACACACACAATGTTTAAAGACTTCTCAAAATAGAAGTCTTAAAAAAAAAAACATACAGAATAAACAAAATATATTTATGAGGGTATGAAGTCCATTTACAAATGCTGTCGTTGTTGCATTTTACATTTAAAATGAAAATTATGCCTTCAAAGCACAAAATTGTTGAAAGACTGATAGAATATGATGATCTATGTCACTCGTGAATAACAATGATTCAAGTGTGTCTACATATTTAAATACTTGTTCATAATGCTGAAAAAAAAGGCAATGTTAGTAAAATGAGAATTAAAGAAAAATATGTAATACAAAATACCTTTTTTTAAACATAGCATTTAGAATTATAAATAGATTAGCAAAGAGTTGCTGATATATATACAGATACAAGTTGCTTGCATGCATGCATAAAAATGTTTATAATTAAACAAATAAAATAAAATACCAGAAATAATTGTACGACATTTTTTTTTTTTTAATTTTACTATTGAAAAAGAGGAAACAAGTTATAATCCAAATAATATCATGACAATAATAAAATTTAAAAAAAAAAATTGTTGTAGGCAACTACACTCTTTGTAAGAAAAATTTAAAAACTTGAATTCTACTTTCCTAAAGGTTTATCCAAAAAGTCAATTTTTTCCTAACTTCCAAGCTTATATGATGAAGATGAATGATTTACTGTGATATAATATTTTAGTAATAGATAATACTAATTTACTAAGTTTTTAACTAGTTGCTGTTTAACATGATAGATAAACAATAATATCAAGGTTAAAACTGCTACACATAAAAAACTTGTTTAATATTGTCTTTTATAAAAATAAAAAAAAATCATTACCCACTTAGGCAGTTAAGTGGGATCAGCTTTGTCAGTCCATTGACTAGTTTTCTACAAAAATCTAGCAAGTGAAAATAATTGTAGTTTACCATTACCTCCGATTGCATGGCAAATTACACGCTACCAAACAAAACCCAATAAATTTCTCTATATTATAGAAATTTCCCAACAATAAATTTCCACTGTGATTTTGAAGTGATTTTTTTTTTTAATTTCAGTAATTTCATTTTTTAACAATATTTTTTAGCATACACAAAATATTTACTATTTACAGTATTTCAGCTTGGAGTTTATCCTATGTTTATCACTAAATTAAATAGTTAATGCACTATATAAGCATGCATCAACTCATATATACATTTGAAGAAATTACTTTGAGGGACAAAATGGGGGGGGGGGGAGGTTCTATCTGTTTAGTGTTCCTTATTAGAGGTTCACTGTATTTCTCAAAATTTTTAATGCTATTCAATATATTTGTCAATGTAAAAATTAGTATATAACCTTAAGTGCATTAAATGAACATACTTAATTTTAAGAAATTAAAAGTTACAGTAAATATAAACACATTTTGTATTTGTTAACTAGAGAGAGAGAGAGAGAGAAAGGTTACAATTAAAAAAAATTGAAATTATATACCTGGAAAAATACTTCTTGTAGTCTTCCTAAAGTAGATTTGAACCAATAACTATTAAAATCTATCCCTTCAGCTTCACACCGAGCAATATGCTCTGTCAATAACATAATAAACCTCTAAAAATTAAAAGAAAAAACTTCATATAAAAGCAATATTGAACAATTTACAAGAACGCAAAAATATTTTCAACATTTTCAGAATAATTTCAAAAACCTTCAAGATGTTTACTTTGCATTTTCTGCAATTTGGTTTTGTTGTTTCAGCTACAAAATATATTTCAGCTTCAAAGACATTTTTCCTGGAGACTTTTTGAACTCCATATATTTTTTTAATTTTAAGCCTTTTTTCTTCATACTTTTTGAATTGTTAATTGAATATTCCAAGAATTATAAGCAACCCTAAATAGTCAGCATTTCACGATACATTAGAAAATCAGGGGGGGGGGGATTCAAAGTTATTCTTAGCTTATTTCGTTAAAAAAATTTATATTCTTTAACACAAGAATTTAAAAATAAAATATAACTATAGACTTCTGCAATTCCAGTTACTACAATATTTCCACACATGCAGGGGCTGCAGTGAAAAAATCAAAAAGACGGGAATTTTTCAGACAAAGCATAGAATAAAAAATTAAATTTTATTAAAATGCAAGTATTTCTAAATAAATGACTACATCAACGGCTTAATGACATATGTAACTATTATGTTGCTATGAACATTGATTTGGTAACAGGGTTGTCATAACTCAATGTCTAGATCTGTCACGGATGCACAGAATCAGAGCTCTAAAGATTCAGTTGTCGATTAAAAAAGATAGTTGGTGAGTTTGATGGACAGTATTGAGGAAACTAAGACAGAGCATTTCAACATATGGGTGTCAAAATGAAATAGAATAAAGAAAATACGAGAAATCGAAAACTAAAGATCAAAAACAGTGAGAAAAGAGACTGGGAAAGAAAGGGCAAAAGTCATAAAATGCCCGAAACAAATCAACATATTATACAAAGCACAGATTAGTAAAAGGAAATTGAAATAAATAAAAAAATAAAATTTAAATTTGTTTGTGAGAAATCAAAAGCTTTTGCAATCAAGAACTGCAGCCAAGTGTTCACTCTATGTTTCTAAAAGTTATGCCATTGCACAAATTTCAGTCTACCTTTTAATATTTTTTATTTGTTTTAAATCCTCATAAAAATAATAGCCAATGATTGAGTAACCCGCTTGTTTCAACAATGAATGAAGCTTGCGCCACAGTATGATAATGTGATAATATGTTTTGGTAATATTTAACATACAGGGAAAGGTTTTATTGTGACAAGTGTGTTAACAGTTTTACTGGTAAGACTGTGCCATTTCAGGGGAATAAAGAAACAAAAAAGCGGTCAACTACTGTTTGACCACGGATTGTATGTAATTTGGCAATCTGCCAAGTAAAGATGATTCCATCTGAATGAATCTAGCAGGGGAGAAGAGAAAATAGCGATGGGATTTTGATGCATGCGTTTTATAATGTCACTAGTGCCTTATTCATTTATTGCATTTTCAAAAAAAAATAAGGGGAAACAAAAATAGTTACCACGGAAACAACAAAAAGAAAAGAAAATATTTTCATTTCTTTCAGGAACTTAGAAGCAAAATGGTAAGCTCAAAACTTTGTTGTGAATAAATAAATCGATTTTTGCTGTGAGAATATAGATCAAATATACTTTAGATTTAAAAAATGTTGCTGTGAGGAAATTTTAATTTTTACAAAACTAAGGCTAAATAATAAAGAGGTAAAAGTGCACATATGAAACAAACTAACTAATATCCCTATAAACTAATAGATACGTCCATTTCCGCCTATAAACCGGATATTAGACTTTCCATGTAACCGATGGTCAGACAGTATGAATGCTATCTACTGGAGTTTAGGGTTAAAATGTCAACTATCAAAATATCACCAAACAGGCAATTGCTTCATAAAATGTAGAAGAAGAGAAGCAATATTCACCCATCATACCTTGACGGCCGACTTCCTAGTTCATTTTATGTTCATCTTTTACAACTACGAAAGTACAGAAGAGCATTATATACAATATTTTGCAGAATGTGCTAACACCAAACAATACGAAAAACGAATTCACCACTAAATGGAACTCAGAATCAGTGATATAGCTTTTTCTATGCCTAGAAGATCAAGATTAGATCGCTAAAACATGTAACACAAACCTGAAAAATAATGAGAAACAAATTTTTGAGTTCACTCTGTGCAGATTCTAATTTTTCTTCCATTTCCTCAACCATTTCTTCTGAAGGCCTTACATGATTGGAATCTTCTTCATCGTCATCATCATCTTCTTCCATTGCATCGTCCTACAGTTAAAAAAAATATTATCATGTTGAAAAGTTGAAAGGACCAGGCACAATCCTTTTCTTTACTTTTTAATGAGACTTATAAATGGCAGAACCAATCACAATAAGTGATATAACTAGTTTATTTTTATTTTTCTTAAATTAAATACTTATGCATTTTAAAAGAAAAATAAGACAATGCTCTTTCTTTCATTCGTAAATTTGTAAGAAGCTAAATTATGTAGCAAAATAACTGCAAACATGATGAAAAAGTAAAATAATTTATGTAATGTGCAAAAAATAACTTTCCTGAAAAAAGTTACAGTACAAAGTTCTTTTTGTCTTTTTTTTTATGAAACATATCTAATGCTTATTATCAAATTTATTTTATATAAAAGTTAATAGTTTTTAATCAGTTACTCTCCTCATTAACCTTAGCCTTTGCTGCCAAGATGGATAAAAAAAAATATTAAAAAGCTGTTTGTTTAAAAATATCTACAAGAGCATGATTTAGGATGAATAAAAAAGTAAATGCTTTCATTTCATATAACCAATTAGGATTAAATCAAATTGCAGAAGAGAAAAAAAAAAGAAAGAAAACTTAATTTCAAACAAATTTTGGTTTTGAACAGAGCAGTTGATGATTTGTTCATAGAAATTGGTTACAAACTGAGATAAAATTTGGTTTTAAAAGACAAAAATAAATAAACAAATTAAGGCATAAAAATACTCCTGGATATTTTTCAGGGGCAAATGTTTTTTCTGAAGGATGAAATATATGAAAATAATCTACACTATAACAGATATCAATGCCATAAATAACAGATTTTTTTTTTTTAAAATACTAAGCACTTATTATTTTGCACTCAAAAGGATAAAATAATTTTTCTGGGTCAGAAAGGACAATTTAAGTATTCCTGTAGTTTTTAATTATTCCTACAAAAAGACTTCACAAATGCAGCTCAACTCATGTAGAGAATGTTTTTCATTATCTAGCATTCAATCATAAATTTGAGTGTTAAAGCATGCATATTTTTCTTATTGGGAAAGTTCGGCTTGAAATGACTTGAGTACAGTTTTCTTCGTTTGTGAAGTCTTTTTCTGGGAATAATTGAAAACTACAGGAATACTTAAACTGTCGTTTCTGACCCAAAAAGGTCCTTTTTCCTTTTGAGTGCATTATGATAAGTGCTTAGCATTTTTTTAAAAAAATTCTGTTATTTTAAAGTTTTTAATTTTCAAACAAAATTTTATTTTAGATTTTCATTTTTTTAGCATTAAGTCGTACCTTAAGATTAAAAGATCATTTAGTGAAATTCCGAAGTCTCTAAGTGGTCTAGTTGCTGAGATATAAGCAAAAGAATGGTTCACAGCATACAAGTTACTTGTGATAAAAATCCTAATACGTGTCTTTACTTACCCCCTTTTCGATTATTGGCATAGATGAGGATAAAATTCCTAAGAAAGCAATGATAGTGGATACATTTCATGCTTGCTCCAGAAAAGGCTTGATTCAAAATTTTTATTATGATTACTATTAATATTGCTGTTCTACGGCAACAAAATTTGTAACAATGGGTTTTATATTTAAATATTTAATAGGGAAATTACATGAAATTTGCTGTTTTCCATCCTAACCGAAATAATAATTTTATTTCAGAATTTTAATTTTTCAGCGTTAAGTTGTACCTTAAGATTAAACAAATCATTTAGTGAAATCCAGAAGTCTTTTAGTGATCTAGTTGCTGAAATATAAGTAAAAGCAGGCCTCACATAACTCCATGACAATCAGGCCAAGTGTAATAAAAGTGCTTAAAAAGCTAACAAGGATGAAATGGAAGATGACAGGGAAGGATGAGTTGTGTACAATTTTGATTATAAACATTTTTTGGCAATTTATTTAAAAATTAAAAATAAACAGTAAAATTAAATATTCTTACAATTTTGAACTTGAGTAGTCTGGCTCAAAGACAGAAGTACTAACCACAACACAATATGTGGCTAAAATTTAAATCATTGATTCTAGTCATCTGATTTAAATCACATATAGTGATTATCTGATATAAACTCTGAATGATGAATTTACAAATATTTTAATCAAGAGGAGTAAAAAATATAGATACTGGATTTCAAAGCAAATTTTAAAAAATTAATAAACATGGATGAAAAATTAAATGAATAAAGTACACTTTAACTTTTAAAAAAAGGTATAATTTCAGTAGAGTAAAATTTTGCCTGAAAAAAGCATCAGAAATAATATGCAACACATTGAAAAATTTAAAGCATGAGTTCTTACTTTTTGCAATTTTTTCTTTGCATCACTAACTTGTTTCTGTATATTTGTAACATATCGTATCATTTTTCGTATTGTCAAATGCAATATTTCCCATATGTATGATCTGCAAGAATTTTCTTAGTTAATTGCATAACCAATTCAAAAAAACAAAAGCCAAAATGGAAAAACAAACAAAATCTCAAAACCTTCAAACACACAACTGAATATTTTTTTGCTAAACAGACTTTTTAAAAATAAATTCTCAACTTTACAACAAAATATTAAAGTGCTTAGTAACATCTGAAAACCAAGCTTAAATCATAAATGTTGGAAGGAAGAACATAGGTTCAACTATACGGTGTATGAGTTTTGATAAGAAAATTAAGAACTTCAAGCAAATTCAAAAGTTTAGTTTAAGTTTTTATATAAATATTTATATGTAATGTTTTATATACACCGTATTACCCTGCATTATTTGGCATGCCGGGAAATTTGGATTTTCCGGTATGCCAGATAATTGGAGGTTTATTTTGCAACAAAACAAAAAAAAATTTCCCCATTCAGTCCCAATCAGAAAGCAAACTACTGTGAAGAAAAAAAAATAAATCCCGAAAGTAACCTTCCTTAAAAAAAAGGTAGTGCATATAATATTTGCTTGTTATTTATGGTAGGTCATTATTAATGGATTTAATTATACACCAATAAAGTAATCAATTCAGAAGCAATCACTGTTGCTGCGATATGTTCATTTTTAAAATCAATTATTTTAGGTTCCTTTTAGAGAGGCAAGTTTGATTTTTATTTATTGAATAGCTATGGTAAATTCTTTAGCATGGGTTTAGGGGCTGTAGCTTACTGCTTAAATGTTTGCTTACTTAGTTTTAATTTAATTTTTATAAAGTTGTTTGTAATTAAACAATATTTTTCTTGTTAAAATAACAAATGACATTGTTGGTAAATATTTTTATAAAACTGAACTGTTTATTAATACTAATAAGATATGTATAGAATTTGTATTCATTTTTAAGCTGAACACATATTTTTTATAGTATTTTTTTTCCTAACCTTGATTTCTCCTGCATATCGGAAAGGACCAGGTAAGTGTTATTGAAAATCTGGTGATCCTCGAATATTGCGGCATGCCGAATAATGCGAGTTAATACAGTATAACGACCTTTTTAAAATAAAGTATTAAATGATTATACAAGTGATGCCAAATATACTCTTGGCATAAAGATAGAAAACTTTGTTTAGATATTAAAAATAGGGATGGAAATAAATATGAATGGAGAATACTTATGAATGAATTACTCATCATGTAGTGGCAATTCCAACTGGCAACCATCAACATAAATGATAACTGTTCTGAACTTCTTTAAAGTAGATCTTCTTTGCACAAGTAGTCATTTTGATAGTCAATATCAAAGGGATTATTTGCAATCACTATTGCAATTTGCAAAGACTAATTGCATATCAATAAATTATCACCCTTGGATGTTGGTTACCTTGCTCCCTAGTCCCTACATCCAACCTGATTTTAAATTTAAAAAAACATCTTCTTGTAAGAACTCTTTGAATCCTGTCTTAATTTGAAAGCAACAAGTAATTCCTGTAATGCAAAAAATCACTTGTGCATATCCTTTTTCCTGTGAATTTACTACATATGTATAAAAGCTGTATTGTACTTATACTTCAGAAAACTAATTTTTTTTTAAATAACCATTTCTTAGAATAACTTTTAGGTGATAATTTCAAACTGCAATTTTATGCATATGTTATGGAGAAAATAAAATACAATTAATATTAAAAGTTTAGTTTGAAATTTTGTTGGTCTAAATAAATGAAGTAGTATTGTGTCATTTTCAAGGAAAAAAGGTAACGAAATAATAATAATGATATTTTAAGCAATGTTACAATTCATGTCCAAAATATATGACATTTACTTTCATTTTTTGTATTGTTATTATTATTTGATGACTGAATTAAGAGCACTTTCAAAATAACTGAATATATTAAGGAATTTATAAAATGCACATAGTAAACTAATTTTTAAATATTTTATTTTAAAGAAAAAAAAGGTATTTTGTACATATTTCCACTATGAGCTAAACAAAAGATTGAAGAGCACAATAATTTTTTACTCACTTGGTAAATTCAGTTGACATTTCTTTTGAAAATAACCAAGTAGCAACAGCTGAACATTCAACGACTTTAGCTTTAAGAAATTTGGTAACTAAACCTACCATCATCTGCAAAAAGAAATCAAAATCAACAAAAACTGATTCTAAAATTAAGTAATGTTTTAATAAGTATGTGATCCTGAATAAACTAAACTTTCTCTACTCACATAAACTTCACATAGTGATTTTGAGAAGTATCTTATTATTTTTCTAAAACATTTTAATAGTACTAAAAAAAAAATCAAATGACCAGTTTACTATGTATTTTAGCAATACATTAAAACCTGTAAAGTTGACCACCTTTGTAAGTTGACCACCTGTCTATGTTGACTGCTTTTGTCTGGAACAGAATTAGTTCTATCTTATATAATGAAGGAAAACATCTGTAACTTGACCACCTCTCTATCTTGACCACCTGTCTATCTTGACCACCAAATTTGGTTTGGAGTATTGTAAAAAACCCTTTGTAAGTTGACCACTTGGTTTATTTTTTAAAATTTTATTTAGCAAATTATTATTTTTTTTATTATTATTTTTTTATAGCTTTCCAAGTATACTTTTGATGTCAGACCAGCATTTTACCAACTAAATGAAACAGCAGCATAACTAAACCTAATTTTGAGTTTGAGTAGATCATCATGGGGTTATAAATGTATATGAGAAAAAAATAAAGCGAAAAAATTGTAATTTTTGATTAGCTATGAATTTTTAGGAACTATTAATATCAAATGAGTAACTTTTCATAAACAATGACTTTTTTTTTGATCAATTTACTGAAATTTTAAATTTGCATGACACATTTTATGTCATTCTGGGAAAATAATCTCTAAAAATATTTACATAACATTTTAAATTATTGTTTCAAAGTAATGCTAAAAAATGAAAGTGAGTTGAACAGAAAGAATAAGTGTCAATTAGTCAAAAAATGAATACATGGTGCAAGAAATGACAACAAAAAAAAAAAAAAAAATACTACCCCCCTTTATAAGTTGACCACCTGTCTAAGTTGACCACCAAAGTACTGCACCGCAAGTGGTCAACTTACACAGGTTTCACTGTAATACCATTTTCACAAAAATTCTTGTTCAAGACAAGTAATAATTTTACTTCTTTGCTACACTATTTTATTCAGCAATATTTCAAACAAAGTTTTTAACTTTCACTTCACATAAAGCAGGGGTGCCCTAATAAAAAAAGCCATCCCAAAATATCGCAAAAAACCCCATCTCCCCTAACAAAGTGAGAAAAATAAAAACCTCAAAATACCCTCCTCCTCCTAAAAATTTCAATGCTGCAGTCTGCACCATGACCCTCCCAAGGTGGGCACCACTGCATAAAGTGTTCAAATCCTATATTTAACAAATTGTGATGCATGATTGGAAATTAAAGTTTGCAATAAGTAAATATTACATTCCTTTTATGTCCAAAAAAATATGGAATTTAACATTAGCAAGTGTGGTGAAAATGTTCAAACAAAATTTCAAATAGTTCTAGATTCAACAACAAGTTTGACAGGGAAATGAAAACTATAAATATATATTAAAAATTTTTAACGAAGATAAAAGTGATTGGTTAAATCAGTTTATACCTGTTGATGACAATGCCATAATTCATGCATGCTTCTTAAAATGCAAATTTGAGCTTCTTCTGAAGTTGAAAGAACTTTAAAAACAGTTAGATACCTATGATAAAAATAGTTAAAACAAAAATTAGTTCACTTTGTAATTTTTTTTTTTTAGTCAAGATCCTCAATAGAAAAGAAATGAATTTTCTCTTTTTTGTTGTCATGTCTTTATTACTTACCAGTCACAATTGTAAAAACTAGAACCATAAAAACAGAGAACACGAGAAAAAGATTTTTTATGCTTTTCAAAAGGAGCATAACGGTGCTCACGAAAATGGTCCTATGCAATTCAGAGAAAAAAAACTGTTGAGAATGCTTTTGGAGTACTTTTCCAAGTGCACGCGTAATTCCAAATCACACTGTCAATTGAGATATGCTAGCCATAAATAGAGCTGATGAACAATAAAAGTGTCCGTTTTTACCATTATTTGCCATAATAATATTGAACAGAGGCAGCGATTGAGACTGAAAAGTGGGAGGGGGGGGGGGGGGGGGCAAAAAAAAGATAACTATAAATCATAGGATTTATTCAGCAGCAAAATAAATTATATATAAAGGAAAAAGAGTACCAAAAGCCTGTTTTGAGAGCATATGATTAGTAATTGATGCAAATCAAACAGCTTGAACTCACCTTTGTCTTAAGATTTTGATGACCATTAATATTTTTTCAGCTTTTAACTATCCAAAAATAAATAACGACTCAAAAAATTTACAAAATTTAAATCTATCAATACACTTAAGTATAAAAGAAAATATCTCTGGCAAGTATTTAAAGAATTTAAACTGTTTACAAGAACAACATTTTACTACTTAACTGCTTAGATATGATAATTATGAATGAAGCTGGGTCACGGTAACAGTGTGCAAGTCCTCTAATTACAAAATATAAAATATAAGGCTTAAAAAATAATAGTTACCACAAAATTATTAATGTCCAAGGCATAACTCATAGCAAACAAAAACGAGATAGCTAAATTAAAGTGGATGTAATCAGATTTTAAAATGCGCATAAAACCAGGGCTAAAGTATATGAAACAAATGAAATGTGCACATTTTAACCCTAATTTAAAAAATGGTTATTGTTGTGAGTTCTTAAACTTAAACCTGTGAAATTGCCAGTTTTTATGATAGTTGAGCATGTTTTGCTGAAAACCATGAGTTTTCCCAAGACAAATTTTCATTATGGTCAAAATTCATGTCCTTACAGGTGACTAGACACCCTGAATATATCTCATGCACTATAGAACATTATGTAATTACACGAGAGCTCACACAATCATAATATAATAAAAATAACTAAAATATGGAATAACTTTTCTAAACTCTTTTGGCATGGTTGCTCAAAAGGAACATCTATTTACATTGACTCTTATGAGAGATGTGCACACCCCATGCACCAGAAAGCAAAGGTTGTTTCTGAGAAAGTGAGCAAAATAACATGAAAAACAAGAAAATAAAGCAATGGGGTTGTTTCCAAAATTTTAAAAGTATTTTTTTCTGAAAGAACATGCTTAAAACATAGGATCTAACCATTTTTTAAACAAATTGTTTCAGTTTAATATTTTTAAAAAATTACTTAAATCATTGCGCTTTTATTGTTTATATTTCTTGCAGATGACATCACAAATGATGAAATGCCATTGTGTGTTGCCATTCACAGAGAAAAATATTTAATTCGCATCTTTACTCATGTGTATTGGCAACGATATGGTTGATAGCAAGCTTAAAGCGCAATTTTAATTCGCTTCTTGATTATCATATTGTGGAAACACGGTACAAAATGCGTCAAAGAGCATCATTTGTGACGTCATCAAGATCACCCCTTGTTTGAAAATCGGACAGTTTAAAAAAATTAATTAAAAAATAACTTTTGGGAAAATGGAAGAATTTTCTGGGTCCATGTTATTTTTTTTTTTTTTTTGCTTATTCTATCAATTTCAGTGACTAAAAGTAGTACTTTTGACTGAAGGAAACAACCCCATTAAAACCCATTTGAAACTAAACATAATGTTAATTTTTATTACAGTTGTTAGGAGTAAAATAAAAATATCAGAAAGAAACATTTCTCGCAAATAAAAAAAATACAAATATTAAGTGTTAAAATGTCAATTAATTTACGAAACTTTTGATAATATTTCTTACTTTGCTATAGCAGCAAAGGCGTGACTGTATGATTTATCAGCAAAATTCAATAAACTTTGAACAAAAACATCAATCTTCAATGGATTATGAGTAGGCTCGACTAGAGAGAAAACAATAAAACTTTGATTAGTCAAAAGAATACATATAATAAACAAAAGAACACAATAGCATTCGTTTAAAATATATTTATACATTCATTTATTTTTTATTTCTTAATTGCTAAGAAAAAATACAATTGCGGTTAGATTGAATTATAAATTCATAAAACTGCAGCTTAGAGCATATTGAAAAATGTATATTTCAAAGTAATTCAGCTAAAACAATCAATCATAAAAGCTTTTAGCCTAAAAACTTCAAGTATTATCTTGAATTTGAAAAAGCTTTTAAAATACAAACTTTTAAGGTATTATATCACATAAATCTTTTCGAAGTTATGTTTTTGAAAATTTTATTGTATTAAGGTGAAAGAATAAATTTCAGCGGAAAATGATTTTCGCTGTTTTATAAAATATGAAAGCCTACAAAAGCCCAGGTAAGGGTGAAAATTCTAGTAAATGATGTTTATGGGCACAAACATCTTATCTAGGCATAAAAATCAGCAATCTTGATTTAAATTTATCATTTTTTTTCTAATCATACTGTGTCCTTCCAGTCATCCAAATCAGAGTACGCCATACGTTTGGGGAATAATCACTATGTTGAACACTTGCCTCATTTTCAAAATAATATGCCTAACTGATCAAAACAAAGTACTTATTCGCTCAGCAAACATTGCCAAAATCAATATGCTAAATTAAAATTCATTGTTTAATTTTTAAACTAAAGTAATCCATTAAATAAGACTAAAAGTTTAATTAAAATGAAAAAAATAATAATAAAATCCACCAAGTAAATAAATTTAGCCACTAAATACATCACATTTGGATGTGTCAGAAGGCCGATCTAACTGTTGGATCTGTTTTAGCTTTGATTTTTAAAATATTAATAATTAATTCATCATTTATTTAATTTTTGTGATAATGAGAACTGTTGCTGCATTTTAAAAATTCATTTCAAAAACTACTTTTGAAAAAAAAATGGCAACAGCAATTTAGCAAGAAATTCCCAAACCCTACCAGATGAGAGCAACAAACATAAGACTTTGGAGGAAAATGATTAATGATTGACAGAAAATAATCAATTTTAATTTAACAAGCTGTACAAAAAACATAAACAAATGCATACCATCATCTTCTTGAAGAGGATTTGGTAAATCTTTAATAAGTAACAATGCCTCTTCAGCGGTGCATTTATCTTTGAATGCTGCAGTCAGTTGATGAGCTGCTATTGTTCCAGGATATACTTCTAGAAAAAGCAGAAGAAAAAAAATTTAAAAAAGAGAAACAAAGAGAAAAAAGTGAGACTTTAATAATATTAAGCACATTTCTTACCTGCACCTTCTTGAGCATATTTAAAAGCAGTTACAGGCTTTGACGGCAGTAAATTTACAAAACTTTCAGGTAACAAATCTACAATTCTCTGATGGTAAGATAACCTATTTAAAGAGACATTATCAAAGTAGATAAAATTTTGATTTCAAATTTTTGGTCACTGATCAAAAAGTGTACATTTTCCAGGGTTAACAAAAATATTACCTTAAACATTTTTGAAGAGTTTCCCTAATAAAAACTGGCCTAGGATGCAGAGGATCTAGGCTAATGCAATCACTCCAGTCGTCCCAATTCCATCGAAATTGAAAATTGCTAAGATGATAAGCAAACCAACTAGAAAACCTAAATTCAGATAAATGAAAATACCAACCTTAAAGTTTCTTAGTTTATAGTTTAAATACTGGGCTTATTCAAGTTATTTATGTTTCTCTCTTACCTGTTAATACAATCAGTATTCATTGTATCTAGTCTCTCATACATTAGTTCAACAGCTTGTGCAAGCTTTCTAAGTTGAGGAAATGTTGTAACAATCAAAAAAAGGACAATGTTTTTAACTGCCAAATTAATTAATAATAATTACAATGTGTTGAAAATGTGTTAAGTGAAAAATTAAAAAGGACTTTGATAGGAAAAAGTTGGGTCAAAAATAGTTTATTAAAAAGTATGGTACTTAAACTTGGTAAGGATGGGAGATATTGAAATATATTCTAATACTGATGCACTATAAAGGAATATTTTTCAGATAGTTTTAATACCACATTAATTTATTGAACTCAGAGAGGTACAACATCTGTATACAAACATCTACTTTTTCAGATGATGGGTCCATGGCTCAATATTTCAAAATCAACAGATTTCAAGGGACAACCACAGTAGAAAACCTACTAATCCAGTTTTTTGTGTTACCAAACTGTCTGCAGCAACGTAGCAAGGGACTTCTGAACGTGCAAGAAATGTAAGAGCCCAAGGTGTGGCAAAAAGTGATTAAGCAGCACCATGGTCTAATCAGAGAAGTTATACAATACTGCATTAGTCAATGTTTCGCTGAGACCTACACTCAGGTAATAAACCTATGTTTAGGGAGGAAAAGTGTGTGCAGTGTTAGGGACAGTGTTATGAGCAGTGATGTTCCCTTCAAGTTTTCTGAGGGTATACTCCCAGTATTCAGTTATGCTCAATAAGTGTATGCAATCATATACATAATATGTTATAATATGAAAAATTCTGAAGCTTGAGGATATACGCCATGTGTCTAAAAAATGTTTGAGAGTATACGACGTATGTGGAGTATACCCAATGGTAACACCACTGCTTATGATTCAAACCATTTTTTATTCTACCAATATTTTCAATTTCTGCCATGAAACCACAAATCTGAGAGAATAGTAAGTGAACATCTAAACAAAGAATTTGCAAGTTTAAAAAAAAAATTTGTGAAACAAAAGCATGAAGGATACAACTTGAGGCATAGAACTTGGTTGAAGTTTGCACAATTCAAGGAACAAGGAGCCAAGGCAAATTTCTTTGTAATTTGAAATAGGTAACTTAAATATTTCAGCTAGGATAACCTGAAATAAAAGAAAAATACCATAACTGAACAGAAGAGTAATAAAATTCAGTATATCAAAGAAATAGTGGTACATAAACCTATTTGTTGCTTGGGTTTTTCTTGCTACTATAATCTGATTATCATACACTATGCCATAGGAAAAAACCTTTCACTTAAACTTTGACCAAAATCTAAATCTGCAAGTTCACAGACATTCTATTGTGGTGTACTCTTGAAAAAGTATTTTGAAATGAAGCAGTAATCACCAAATCATTGAAATTCGTACTAGATTATAAACTGAGAGTGATAATCTTTGACTTATGTGCAGGGTTTAAAAATATCATGATATTATCGAAAATATCCGATATTTTGATACATATCGGATATTTTGATATATATCAGATATTTTCAATCAGTGCAAACTTAAGCCATTAAATAGTAACTGCTTCCTCAAACCACTGTTGTTTATTTTCTTATGTTATCATTATAATGCATCAATTTTAAAATTAATGTTTTTTTCATTATTTATATTCATAAATATATATTTTATTTTAAAATTTACATACTTTGAATGGCATTTAAGTATAAATGATATTTACAATCATTTGTAAAATTTGATAACTTAATCTATTGGAAATAAAATATAGCATAACTGATACATTTCTATTCATTTCAATTGAACTACTTAAGTATTAGATGCTTTACTCATTCTTCTTTGATTAACTACTTTCACGAACTTTATATATTATAGAAATAAAAAATATGCATTAGTCAGTACATATCCAGAAGGCTTTTTTTCTGACCAATTAAAATTGTTATATTACCTATAATTTTATGAATAGAAAATAAAGAAGGAATATAATATTACTTTCATTATATTAATGATACATTATTGCTTTTGATTATTTTAAATAATAAAAGAATAATATTAATATGATTAACACATTTAATTTTTATAGTGCAAATGTCGTACTTCAAAAAAATAAATATTGAGAATATCAAAATATCATGATATTTTCAAATTAAATATCGGATATACATTGTAATATATATCATGATATATATCAACCAATATATACTGGCAAACCCTGCTTATATGTAAGCTTCTTAATGCTACTCTCTAATTGATTAGGGCCTGACTATGATGAACTTTGGATCATTGCCTGAGTCTATTTACCTCCCCCCCTCAAACTATAAATGTAATAAAATCTTATTATATTCAGGGTATCTGCTTTATTTTGAGTTTTCAAATCCATGATTTCTGCTTTAACTTTCTATGAGAGACCATTTCTAAATTTGTACATTTATTTTATCCTAGCAATGTGATTTTTAACTTTCCTTTTTATTCGTTGTATATATTTATTTTTATACTTCATTTAGATTTTTTAACCATAGAAATAAATTACATTTCAATTTCGTACTTATCACAATCTGAAAATGAGTGAAACTCAAACTCACCTCTACAATAATGTATTCAAGAGGAATTTTATGTTTTCCTGGATAACTAAGTAATATTGCGGCGCTAGGAATAAAAAAAAAAAAAAAAGATTTTAAAGAAATTATATTAATAGTTAGTAAAACAAATCATGAATATTAAATAAATAATAATGATAATAAAGATAAAAATCAAAATTTAAACATCTGATTAAAAAGATTACAACCAAATAAATAAATAAACTCCTTCAATTGAAATTTTTATGCACTACAAATTTTCATTAGAGTGCCATCTGAATTCAAAAATGCACAAATATAATTCATACAGTAGTGTATTAGTAAAAAAATATAACAAAGCAGGATAACTACTCAATTAAATTAGAGCTTTTGCATTAAAAGACATATTTTTAAACCAAATGCATACATTTTGCATCAAAGATATTTTCATATTATAGCTTTAATTATTAAAATTAAAAATAATAATAATATTGTGTTTTTAAATTACCATTCTTTGCGGCATAAGTATTGCTGTTCTACAATGCGCCTTATTTGTTCTTCAATAAGAAACCTTTCTATTGAATGAGCACCAGGTAACACAGGAGTACCCTAGAATGAATCAAAGAGTAAGTGAATTACAAACAATCAAAATTTATTAACAGTTTTTAAAAATGCATTGTGTATGCAAGAGTGTGTGACAAACAACTTAATCATCAATGTTCTGTAAATGATTTTTTTTTTGTTCATTTTTTTTTATTTTGGACACAATGCTGCTAATTTGTTTGCACATAATCAACAGAATTTCAATTTAGATTTGATTTAGTAGAGTCAGGTTGGTTGGTTTAATTTTATACGAGTAATCCCCAACGACAGTGTCTAATTGTCAACTACAGAGCCCAAAGCCTTATGACGTTTTTGCAAGATTCTTAAATTGCTCCATAGCTGCGAATATGCTGCAAGAGGCGGTGTACATGTCTATTAAAGTTCTGAACTGATTCTGTAGTTAACCCAAACAAAACTATACTAATAACAGCCCTTTCTCTTTTCTTTGAATACAGTAGAATACCCAGTATAATGCCGATCTATATAACTCAATTCTCTATAAACCACACAACTTTTCAGAAGTAAACAATAAGTTTTAAAGTTTAAAAAAATCCTTCTGTTTTTCTTTGCAAACATAAAAATTATTAGGCAAATTACATTTTGAAACCGTTTTTCATCTTTCCACTTTAATTCAAAGCTTTAGAGGAAAATTAGTGCTCACAGTGAACAGAAAATACCAGATAGCTCTTTAAAATGCCGGTGTTATGCAAACCATGAAGCTAGTAGAAGTGCAGGATAATTCACTTTCTTTTGATTGGGAAACCTATTTATTTGTGAATGACTAACTGTAATATTAGTGCTTTAATACTCATTGCAGATAATACTCATTCTGAAGTGCTAATATATAGACACATTCTGAATATTAGCTTCAAAAGTTGTTTAATGACCTTATATAATGCAAAAACCTGTATAATGCAAAAGTTCTGGTCCCAAGGTGTGTGTTATAACAGTCTTCTACTGTACTAAAATGTGGCCCGTCATGGTATGACGGGTGAAAATTTGCTTCTACATTTGAACGCAGCAATTGCCTGTTTGGTGATATTTTGCAAGTTGAAATTTTAACCCTAACTCCAGTGGATTAACCCTTAACTCTAGTAGATAGCACTCATTGTTGACCATTTTTATGTTTCTTCACTAGCTGTGTGCCCGGTGTTGCATGGGCTACCTAAAAAATGAAAGAAATGTCCAGTTGATGTTTTTGTATTACTTTGACATCAGTTTCTAAAGCTTTAAGGAATAAATAAATACGCATAATGCAAGGTTTGCAAAACACCAGTAGAGCATATTTTTGGCAAAAATCCCATTAATGTTAATCATAGTTATCAATGACACAAGTTATGAGTATTTTCAATTAGCACATAAGATGAAAATATATGCATTATCAACCATAATCTGGGCTCACGTTAAACTGAATTGCATCTGATAGACTAAATCTGAAATATTTACGAATAGAGACTTAATAAATACCAATAAGCATTAATTTAATAGCAAGTCCAACTAAGCTTTAGTTAAAATCCTTAAAAACAACCTTTTTTGTTCAACTCTTTTACTTAAAGAAATCCAAACAATCTTAATTTAACGTGTTCTTCTAATGATACAAAATGTAGATTCAAATTTCAAAAGTAAAAACAGGAAGGAAAAAGAGAGTTATTACAGTTCGAAAACTCAACCATGTGACGGGAAAAAGTCCAACAAAATAAAACATAATTAGTCGCAGATCCTAACAAAATATGAGGCCAGTCAATGATAAACCAACATTGGATAAACTTACACTACAATAAATAAACATAACTAAAGAAACAGCTTTCATACAATGAAAAGAGTTAAAAACGTAGGCTGTAAAAAATATAAAAAGGACAGACGATTAAAAAAAAGGCTATCTCTGAATAGAGCAATAAATTTTAAACCAATTTAAAATGAAATTCTGGATGGACACGCTGTTTTAAGATTTGGACAGCAGCCAAAAAAAATCTCTTTTAAAGCAATTATTAGAATTTTATTTGCTCACCAATTTGCAAAATGGCAACAGGAAAGAAATAATTCCTGAATAACGTAATGTTAATTAACGTTTTAATTAATATCGACACTACATAAAGTCGTACAATTATGAGATTGGTCCTAAAGTTCTCTTTGGAAAATTTCAAATTGATCGGTATCTCGTTCGACTCTCGATTCGCAGCGGTTCTCTAGTAGATTGATCTTCAGATGGACAGACAGACACGAAAAGATTTTAATAGTATGGATTCTCCTAAAATGAGTCTTACCAGTAAAACAGTTAAGTCACAGGATCGAGTTCAGCCTTGTCACAATAAAGCCTTTCCCTTGCACGTTAAACTCAACCAAATTATATTACAGTGAAACCTGTGTAAGTTGACCGCTTGCAGTGCACTACTTTAGTGGTCAACTTACAAAGGTTGGTTTATATGATAAGAGCTAATTCCGTGTCTGAAAAAAGCGGTCAACTTAGACAGGTGGTCAACTTACAAAGGTGGTGAACTTCACAGGTTTTATTGTATCAAATTATCATGACATGGCGCGAGTTTCATTGTTGAAACACGTGGATTACTTGATCATCGGCTATTATTTATATGAGGATAGCTACAGTTTTTTTAACAGTTAGTTTTATTGTCACTCCGTTGATTCACAGGGCTTGACAGTAATATTGTGTTATCAAACATGGTAAAACGTATTTAGTGGTAAGTTATCACCAGCCAGGGCTAAGACCAGAATAACATGCAATATACCAGGCAGACCTGATTTTTGCAGTTTCGTTCTTATTAGAACTCCTCAACCAGGAATAGTGAATAACCGAGCTGGAGGCAGATGCCATCTCATTGAAGCTGAGAGTGCCAACAAACTGGCAACAGATAAAGTAAATTTAACTCACCAGTGAGTGTCCACAGCTGCAGTTTGACTCCCAAGCTTTGCCTTCAATTCATGAGTCAAACCTGCACCATGCTGCGGACACTCACTGGTGAGATAAATTTACTTTATCTACCAGTTTGTCGGCAATTTCAGCTTCAATGAGATAGCATCTGCCTCCAGCACGGTTATTCGCTATTACGGGCTGAGGAGTTCTAATAAGAATGAAAGTGCAGTCTCAGGATATAATAACTGAACTGTCTGGTATATTGCATGTGGTAAAACATAGTTTATTTAAATTAGCCTATTGTGCATTATTATCATATGTGCTTTTTATAAAATTTATCATGAGTGCATCCATCTTTTTTTTTTCAATCTGCTTCGTTTTGTAACACAAATTGTTATTATTAAATGCGTGCTATGATGAGGAAAAGGTTAGGAATCAGTTGTAAAGAAATAATTTGAGAAATAAACTCATTTACTTAGAATTGCCCCCCACCCCCATTTTTCCTTTTTCGAAGTTAATGAAATATTTTGTCTTCATAGATCTAGTGAAGTCTCTAGTCATTATATATTGGCAATTTTCAAACTAAAGTAGTTGAATTTCAAAAGTTTTTTTTTTTTTTATGTTTTAAAGTCTGTTTCCAAAAAACTTTTAAGAGGAAAATTAATTGAAAAATAATCTCCTAGACACTATTTATCTGTAGTATACAAAATGCCCGGAGAAGATATTTTTTAAAAGTTAACTAGCTGGAAAATACTATTTAGTTTTGTGATTATGTTACAGACTTGCAATGTTTTAATCTTTGAATTAAACCATACAAGTTTAATCTCAACTTTTTTTGGGGGGAAAACAAGTAATTTCTCAATGAAAAAGACCAAAAACTTAATTAAAGAACCTATTGTAGGAATTGACAAGGTAGCATATAAGTGAATAAATAAAATACAAAGAGCATTAACAAAAACTATAGTACCTCTGGACAATCAGTATAATCAAATAGACGAAACACTACTGATGGGAAAGGATAGGAGCAGCCATCTTGGTGCGGAGGAGGGATCATCATTGGTATGCTATGCTGAAGTGCTTCACATAGTACACCATCAAAAGCTAAGTAAGGACGCAGGATATGATGCTCCACCCACTTGTCTGCTCTCAGTTTATTTATCTGAGCCCACAAGCAATCTAAATACTAGGAGAAATAAAACAGGTCAAAAATTAATATAGTTTTATTATGTTTAAGAGAACATAATCTTACTAGCACAAGATTTTTGTAAGAATCTGGGTTTGAAACAAAATTCCGAACTTCATTAGTTTTACATCAAGAATGGTAAAAAGTGAGTTATCTTATGTGCAAATAACATGGAGTAAATCAATCTGTTTGAAATGATTACATTTTATCTTGAATATAAATTAAAAAATAGTTTGGCCAAAAAGCTTTAAAATCTTTATTACATTTATACAGTAAAAAACTACTTCATTTAAGGGTAATTACTGATTTCCCTTTTCAAAGTTCCCTGAATTTGCAGAAAAGTAATCAAGTTTTAGCTACAGTGCAAATACATTTTAGAGACAAATTTCACGCTTTATGCTTTTATAGAAAACATACAATTAAAAAAAGAAAACCAGTCCAGTAAAAGGATTTTTCAATGATATTTGAAAGGGCCTCCTTAGCTATGGTAGAAGCTTTGCATCATATGCCGGAGGTTGCAGGTTTAATTCCCACCGGTGCCCTGGGTGTTATTTTCTCTCTATGTGCTGTAAATCTTTCTTGTGTTGTTTTATCTGTTAATAAAGAAGTCCAACCATTTAAGGCAATGGCACCAATCTTTCTATAGTAGTTTATTATTGACACGCCAACAACAACAATGATATTTGAAGGGTTTAAAAATAAACAAGACAAATATTCTTTTCAATCCAAACCAGGAGAGCTAGTTACCTTTAAATTGTCTTTTAATTGGATAACAGTAAGGAAGGTAAGCATACAGAAGTTTTTAAAATGGAATATTTCATGTTTAACTACATTTTTTGTTAAGTAGACCTCATGTTTACTGGTCCGAAGAATAGCAACCATTTTTTATAATTCCCAATGTAACACATAACAACATTAACTAAAATATTTTTTAATGTTAAATGTTGTGTGTACAGAATACTTGTACAGAATACTTTATTTATAATCTTGATTTTTTTTTTCCTTTCGCGGATTCAAGAACTATGTAGACTCTGAACAATTACATTTAACACATGTTATGATAGGAGTTTGCATTACAGTAGATTTGCATTTACTTACCTCCTCTTGAAGATGAGGAACATTACTTTGCCAAACTTTTAATGAAGGTAGATGGACTTTGTGGCGTTTGCTAAAATGAAAAGAATACAATTCACTTCAAATTAATACACACAAGGAGCAGGACAGTTTTCAATAAACATTTCTGCATATTTTAAAACATAATGTCCTGCATTCACATTAAGGTTCACTAATATAACTTATACATTAAATTAGAATGCAATTCATTCAACTGTGTCCAAATTTCCAAGAAAAGAAGTTAAGAGAGCAGTTTTAATTATCTTGTTTTACTTTTGAAGTAAATTGCATACACATATTTAAGAGTTACATGGAGCCCTTTTTTCATACATGTCAACAATGAAGCTTTGCTGTTACTGAAGCTTAATTGCCATATTTTTACACATTTGTGCATAAATATCTCTAATTTTCTTGCTTTGACTGATGCCGCTTTCATATTAAAGCCGTCAGTTGTAGTCTTAACAAGTTTCAGTAGTTTTTGGTGCTTATCAGAAGTTCTTAGTACACAGATAAAACAATTATTCAATATTCAGATATATAAGAGCTGAAGAAAAACTAATTGAATCAATTTTTGTTTTACAACACTGCTTCTAACCCAAGTCTTTAAAACAGAAAACAAAATTTTAAGAAAATGAAGAGGGAAATATTAGCATCATTATACAGATACGTTGAATATCAATGCAATTTTAAATATCAAGACAAAAAATAAAGGTTAAAATAATAGATGTTCTGATATTCAAAGATTTATACTAAGAGCATCTATACCTAATGTAGTCATCAATCATGCGCAAAAGATGATCCAGTTCATTATCTTTCTTTTCATAAAGTTCACGTCCAACCTTTGGAGCACAAGAAAAATTAATTCCATAAAATCAAAACTGGACATCAATTCAAATCAACAAACATAAGTGAAGAATAAAGTCACATTTGAAATAGAATGACAATGTTCTTTCATTTGTAGTCATTGTCATCAAAGAAATTTTTATAAAAGATACACAGAATTAGTGGAAAATAACATCTTACTTGCCAATGTTTGTAGGGAAAAAAACTGGAGAGTTCACTATAGGTAAATAGATGACTCACTAGCAACATATTTCACTTCAAGACTTTTGTGCTATGCTTTTAATATTTTTCACATTAAATTCAAAATGAAATACATATTTTTCTGGGATATAAGCTAATTGGTAGCAGATATAAAAATATAAAACATTGCAAAATCATAAATATGGATACACAATATGTTGTGAGGGTATCAATGGAGGGTATCATTTCATTTGTTTGCTAGAACAAAATTCAATCTCAATACTTCTGGAAAAGAAATATTAACATTACAATCTCACGAAGTATTTACAATCTAGAGCTTTTTAATTCAGTTATTTACAAAATAGTAAGTTTATGAAAAACTTTCAACCTTCCAAAAAATGTATCAATGTTCCAAAAAAAAGAACTTCGAAAATCAAAATTTTGATAATGAAGGCATTTTGGAGCAGCTTCGGTACAAAATGGGTTTAAAAATACATTTTGGAGCAGCAAGTATTCAGCAGAGCACATCGGCAGAATTGGAGCAGTTTTGGGTTCTCTGCAGTTGGCAAGTAAATAACATTGTTGCATTTCTCGATTTGCATTTACCCTAGCATTTTTTACATATATGTGTCATTAATAAATATTTCTTCAAACTTACCCAGGGTAATGCAGACAGCACTGTAAAGACATAAAAATCTGCCCGAACCTGAAAATATGTTTCAATTGTTAAAAAACATTTTACAAATAATTTATTTACAATCTGTTACTAGAAACCAATTGGGTGCAAACTAACTGTTTGCACAAACATGTTTTTAGCCCTGTAAATGTTCCATTGTTGCCTTTGTTTAAATGAATGTATCCCAATTATTACTTAGTTATACACTACCTTAAATTAACACCAAATGAGAAAAATTGTTCTTACTCAAATTATGAGTACAATTTCACATTCTGATTTTCTAGCAATGTGAATCTTTGAAAACTTTCTCCCGAAAATTATCAAATGTAATTTCCTTTTGAAACATTAAAAGATTATTTTAATGCATTTTCAGAATCCAAGAAAATTAAATGCCGGCCTATAAGTCAAGCCAATACTTTATAGAAAAAATACGAAAAGCTTTGCCGCGATTTTTGAAGATAAAACATTTTGAAAAGAAGAAAAATGAAATGTAATGAACATGCTTATGATAGAAAATATGTGATTTTTGTACTTTTGGGCAAAACCATTTCAGATCTACGATCTGATTTTTGCAAAGGGTTAGGTTTAGTCATTACAATTTTTACTAATTTAATTACTGCTTTTATTTTGAATTAATATCAATATAATTTTGTGTTACAACCATAATACATTCATTTTTTTAAATACTAGAATGCTTGTGGATTTACTTCTTTAATGTTTGTGTAAAAAGGTTGGACTAAAATCTATAAAATGTTCACACCTTTAAGTGTTTTAGTTTTCCTATGAATCGTTCAGGGAAAATTTCCAAAAATCTGATCCCGCATGCAAGTCAATCCCTCAACTTTAAACCTTGATTTTAGTACTAAACTTCTGAACTTAAAAACAAGCATACATACAGTATTTGCCAAATAAAATCAATCATGGCAATGACTAACGATGCACTACAATTACTACTTAAGTTTTTAATAACAAATGCACCACAGCACAGACCTGAGGAATTCCAGTTTCACCACTAACATCAGCTAGTGCTTGAAGAAAATTAATCATTGATCCTGCAGATATCACATGACAGTTAACAAGGTCAGCAAGAAATCTCACCTAAATGTTTTCAATGAGCAAATAAAAATAAGTAAATAAACATTGTAAAACATGAATGGTTGGAATTTTTAATTTCAATTTCAGAATTTGCAACAATCAACAATATAATAGGTGGGGATTGGAAATTAGAGTAAATAATTAACCAAAAAACAAACAAAAAACAAAAAAAAAACATACAGACTCACAACCAACTTAACCGTTATTTTGCAGTAAGTTACCGCCCTAAAAGCCAGGGCTAAGGGCGGTAAGCTAGCTTTGCCTTTCATCTTTGAGTTGAAACACACCATTGCTGTGGTCACTCATCTGGTGTGCTAATTCTACATTAGCAACCAGTTTGTTTGGATCTCTTGGCTCCTTTAAGAGGTGTTCCTCCTCTAGCTCAGTTACTTCCTATTTCGGGCTAAAAAACACGAAACTGCAGTTCTCGCACGGAATAACTGAGATGGCGGTGTATTTTATGAACTTAACTGTTAGTTAAACATCCAACACTTTTGTTACTTGTTTGTTCAGTGACAATTGCCAGTTTAATGTCAATAGTGATTAACGAGTTTTCCTAAAAAGTTTCCTTCTATTAGTTTATTTTTTATTTATTTCCTTTTATTTATTTCCTTTTATTTATTTCTAAATTATTCTGCTCAATTTCCTAGTATTTTTAACTTGAAGTTTTACAACATGCAGATATTTAAAAATAAATAGGTAAAAATTAATTAATGATGGGGTGGTACAACTTATAAAAAATCTAGATCTAAAAGTTTGATACAAACTTACAGTTACACGTGCATCTTCAAAATATCTACCCTTTAAAGATTCTCTCAGGCTTTTTACCAGGAGCTCAACAAACTAGACAAAAAAGTGGAGAAAAGAGAGAAACTTTAGAATCAAGATTTAATGAATGCAAAAAATTGAAAATATCTAAGGAAATAAAGAAAAACAATTCACCTCGCCTCCAAAATTATAATTCCTCACATTCAGAAGACCTACTAACGTAGTATAAATAGATGTTTTTTCAGGCAGATTTGTTACACTAAATAATGAAAAATATAAATATTGGTCAAAAATTATGAACATGGCTAAGACATAATGCAACTAATGTGAGATGTTAGTGTATTAGCAGAAAATTTTCTTTTTATAAAGTCTTCCTTACAGAATTCTAGCTGGATACATTTTTAGTACGAAGCACCCAATTTTTGAATTTAATAAGAGAATTAGCAAAAGAGTTTACAGTCAACTTTTCCCTCATTTTCCTTCAGGTATTCAACCATAGTTTTGTAAAAGATTCCAATTTATTTTTGAATACATAAACACATTTTTCCCTCTCTCAAGATGGGCAGTGTGAGCAAATGGGACACCACCTCCTGCAAAAGGAATGCATAAAAAATTGCTTTGATTGAAAAATCTATGCCTAAATGATCAATTAAACCCACTCACAGTGTTTTTTTTCATTATATTTCAAAAAAAAATTAATGACTTGTGCCGGAACTGCTTAAAAAGCTAAGATCGTTAAGAACTTCTGTAGGCAGCATCAAAAGAATAAAATAGGGAAATATTTATTACAATGAATTTTACAAAAAGCTTACTGCCCACATTTTTTTAACACCATATTATATAGCAAAGATAAAACAAAATTGTGAAAAAAAATTTCATGTTTTGATAGAATTGACATTAGTTTTTACACAAAAACTTTAATCTTCCAATCAGTGTTAGATGTGTTTAGAAAAATGTAACTGGTCTAGTATGTATAAAAATTTACTGTTCTGCAAAAAAAAAAAAAAATGACTAGCCCAAAAATGACACAAAGTAAAGTATAGGCTTGAAAGATGATCCCGCATAAATTTGTAATCATTTTCTTACATTTTTTTTTTATTTTTATAAAATCTTCATTATTTAGCTAATTGGCTTTCATTAAAAATTCATATGAGAAAAATATATATCTAAATTTAATCAAACAAAATTACTGTAATTGTAAAACTAAAACTTCAAAAGTGTAAATAATAACAAAATTTCTGAATTAATGGGCATCAATCAACCAACCACTAGTTCCATGGACTGCTGAACTATTTCGTGGTGGCCCAAAGCAATTTTCACTGGTCTTAGACTTGGACCAGCGAACAATCAATGATTTCAAAAACGCAACATCTTAAAAACTGCACTCCTCAGTTAATAAAGGAAATCATATAAAAAATTGAAGCTTTTAAAAATAATAGCCCCCATCAAACAGAAAGAGGACCATGATATAAATTACTGACTTTACTTTTAAATTGATATGCTCATGCATAAACGTGTGTTACAAAAACAGAAATAATTTATCATGAATCAACCTCTATCATGGTAAAGTCAGGGGTCTGTCCAGGATTTTTCACAGGGTCCGTTTTTTTGTGAAAAATTAAATAATTTTGTGAAAAATGAATAAATTTTGTGAAAAATAATTAATTTCGCAAAAAAAAAAAGATTTTTTTTGTTAAAACGAAATTTTATAATTTAGAGATGGCACAAACTGCATCAATTAAACTTAAAGTTGAGTGTTTTCCTCTTCTATGTCGAGAATATCATTCTGGAGTGTGTTTATGATATTTGGCGGGGGGGGGGGGGGGGGGCATCGCTCTCTCAAGTATCAATATTTATCTACCATTCTACATTTTGTTAAATTATACTACAAATATTTCTGTCCAGTATTTAAAATAATTGTAACAAAAAAAAATAAAATTCAGAATAGGGTTCAGCATTTAACTTTGTGACCCAAGACACTCTTAAAAAGCACAGAATTTCGTTTAAAACGTAGAAATTCCGTGATTTTAACAAAAATAAAAAGTTATTTTAATTGTTTACCTCTTAACAAAGCGTAATAAACATCAAAAATTCGAAAAATCGGATTCCGATAGCGGATGCAAAGAGATTGCAATTCTCAAAGTGAAGGCATCAAAAGTATAAAAACGACTTGTAAAAGAAATATTTTTGATAAAATTATTTTAAAATTGCATTTTAGAGTCCTATGATAAACATTTCATTAACATCTGTGGACACAGTTGAAGCAAAAAAAAATAAATAAATAAATGAAATAAAATAAACCATCTATTCAGCATTTTAATTTTTGACTCATAACAGAAAATGGAATTTTGCTTTAAAAACTTGAAATGAGAGTTCTAACAGAAATAAAGAGACTTTTCATTTATTTGCATCCTAATAAAGCGAAGTCAGCTCGAAAAAAGAACAAAATATGACTCTCATATCAGATTTAAAGGATTGCATTTTTCAAAATGTAGACATCTAAAGAAAAAAAAAACGGTAATTAAAAGAGTTTATTTAAAGTTAATCATCCTTGTTAGCATCGAAAAATCAAAACCCATATAATTTTCTCCCAAAATAACAATTAAACATCGCACCGCACTGTAAAAACGCAAATATTGACAAGCTAGTAAAATGAGAATATTTTCTAATCAAGTCATTATAAAGGTTCAACGCCAGATGCTAAGTGATGATAATTTTGAAGTTGGTAACCCTATCTGAAGGAATCATATTTTTTCCGCACCCTTACTATCCTTTTTGCAGTTCTAAGTTCATTTCGCAGATATATATTATTATTGTTTATTAAATCATGAGTGGGGAGAAAAGTGCTTACCAATGCCTTTTCAGAAAAGTTTACAACAACACCGCTGCTAATTAGCTGTGATAAAACAAACAAACAACCATTATATTTATTTGGCAGTAGCAATTATTTATCGCTTGCAGGAGCATCGCAAGAGTGCCGATTTTTTTTCTTTCAAAATTAGCCGATTTTGTATAAGCTGATCCCTCTAATTTGACTTCAAAAAAGGTTTCAAAAATTATCGGTTTATACACAGAAATATGCATTGTTTTGCTTTCAGATTTGCTCTTTCAATTAACAATTTGTGAAAGATCCGATCTTGTTTATCAGAATTTTGTGAAGGGTCTGTTTTGTTTGATCGGGATTTTGTGAAAGGTCCGTTTTGTTTGATCGGGATTTTGTGAAAGGTCCGTTTTGGTTGATCGGATTTTTGTGAAGGGTCCGTTAGCGGACCCAAATATCCTCTGGCCAGACCCTGAAAGTGTTCAAATTTGGTAATTCTACAGTATGTCTTTATGTACAGCTAATGATTTCATTTAATATTGATATCAATAACAGTCACAATTGTATCCATTAAATTGCTTGTTAATGTAACTACAGTCGAACTCGGTGAATACCGTAAACCGGGGTTACTTTGATACAGGTTTTGCATATTTTGTATTGTAGCACCCTCATTTTTCAAGATATTTCAACAATTCTTGAACCAAACGATAGCTTAACATCTCAGCTTTAAATTGCCGTTTGAAATTCTTCGATATATTGAATAGGGAGGGAGGTCATTTTTTTTAAAATAATGTTACCCCATCATCCGGGGTTACTTTGTAACCATGTTTTCTCCATCTAAAATGACTGTTTTGGTGGTTTGTAATAAAGTCACCCCATCCAAAAGATAGCCTGAGTTTTTTACTGTTTCAATCAATTGGCGATGTCAGCGCTCTGAAAAGTTATTCTTGAAACCCTGAGACCACCAGGGGTCGCCAATTGTAAAATTAAGCCCGCCAGAACGGTTCAAAAATAAAAAACAGGTTTTTATAAAATTACCCCGTCAGTCTAAAGCAACCCCGGTTTACGGTACCAAATGTCATCAATCCACGAATTTGTTTGTAATAGCCGTCATTCGTAACAACTGTGAATGAAGGATACTGTTAAAAAAAAAAAGAAGAAATGCTTACCTCTACTCCAAAAAAATATCACAACTAAACACACATTGTAATTTTTAAATCACTAATTTCTTAAAAATGAATGCTTTTGGAAAATATTGAACAAAAGATAATAATCGACAATCAGCGAATAGGTTATAACCCACAATAACCTAACTCAATGAACAAAATGCTCATTTTAGCCATGATTTTGTATTAAATGTGATCATATTAAGACAGTTCAACTGTAAACGTGTTATATAAAAATCATAAGCAGAAAGCTAGCAAAAAAAATATACCATTCTGAAAGAATTCTCATAATTTTTGCTTTATAACTTGGTAAGTCTGCTTCTAAAACTCCAGCTAAACCTTCTAAGTTACTTTCTAATGATGACGTACTCTAAATTAGAGAAAATAAATTATTTTAAAAAAAGACAATGGAAAAACATTAATAAATGCTAAACTATGACACAATATTTTTTGATACCTTATCTCCAACACGAACAATGAGTGATTCGAGTCTATCTTCAATTTCTTTTGGTTCAGCACTAAGTCGCCTTCTTTTTCTACCATGATCATCTAAAACAGAACAGAAATATTTCAGTACATTAGAGTGCAAATATTAATCCATTAGAGCAAAAGTATCTGCACACCTATCACCTTTGTAAGAAACATTAATAGCAGATTTTGCACCAGTGAACAAGAAAAGATACAGTTGATTTTATATTGAAACTATTTTAAAACTACTCCAAAAACCATCAAGCAATTTTTTACCTGTCTTGGAAAATAAAAAAGCCTTTCTCCCTCCCCCCCCCCCCAAAAAAATTAAAATAAATTTACTGATGTTGAAGGAATAGTAAAAAAAGCATAAAATTTATAACTTTCTACCACTTAGAAACTGCAAACTGTACCTCACTAAAAATTACACCCCTTTGGTTTTATTTCTGTTTAACAGAGTGCACAACTGATGTGTGCACTCTGAGTGCACACATCAGTTGCACTCAGACAGAGAAGCACTCTGTTGATGCACTCTGTCTGAGTGCACAACAGAGTGCTTCAACTGACTGCAGCAGGTATGGAACTCATTTCAGTAATCCACTCCTCAGTAGATGCAATGTCACATACATCCACTAATAAATTATCATCAATTTCAAAAGTTTTTGTCACATTTTAGGACCAATAATTTTTCATTGATGAGTAGATTTTTAAACAAAGGTGCCAAGTTTGATGCTGGATCAATTATGCTTGAACTCATTTGTGATTAAGACCAGTGATTGTTCACTTAGGATAAATTTATATAATTAATACACACAATATAACAATCAGTTCTGTCATAAAAAATCTTTCTTTTTCTTTTTTTTTTTTTGTAGTGAAAACAATGCTGTCTGCAGTGTGTAGCATACAGCAATGTGTTTAATAAAAATGGGAAAAAACTATATTTGGATACATATATATTCGATTCAGAACGCCTAGATTTAAATTCTTATTTCTAACACTGATTTCCCTACATTCAAGAGTGTTTCGATAAATACCAAAAAATTTGAAGGTTCTTTTTTTACAATTGCTAATTTTTTTAAAAGGCCTGTTTTGGTACACACACGGGGGGAAAAAAAGCAACAGATAGTCAAAATAATCATTCATATGATTGAAAAGGAAAGCGTTGCAAAACTTTTCTTTCAACAACCCATCTAACTCTGCCTTGACCCTGTTAATTTCTAGAGACCTTTACCATACTTTAGGCAATTTTAGGGTGAAGAAGACAAAGCCGGCATTAAATTTATGCGAATGCAAACTACACATGTTATTAATATATAAATGTTAAATACTTACCATCGTCATCATCGTAATTTCGTCGGCGATTCATGACTTTATACAAAATAACTTTACAATAACAAATGTAGAACGCCGAACTTCAGTAAAATTGACACTCGCACTCAAATTACATTTACACGGTAACCAATATTAATGCCAAAAAATTTATAAATGCTGTACGAACTGGCTCAATCCTCGAAAATCAGCGGCTCCGCCAAAGGTCAATGTACAAGATGGAATTAGGTAAGTAATTTGGTTTATTATTTACTCAGTATGAAATTTTTAACCTTGAGAAGCAATTATTTACAGACTAAGGTTGTTTTCTAGCCATTTAAATACTGCTTCTTAAGTAAGGAAATTTGCTACAGGAGAGTATTTACTCTTTGACTGAAACCGTAACTACTTCAAAGTTGACATCTGTAAAGTTTGTAAACACTTTATTTGTAGCTAAAAAAAAGGTAAAATAATATTTTTCTGGAAAACACATTCCATGCAAATGAAAAGAACGACACGGAATTATTTATTCATATCCGTGACAACATTTGGGATTGCTACCTCACTTTGAAATACATCAAATTTAAGGTGACAAATGCTGCTTGTGATCAGTAATAAATTGAGTGCTAGTTTCACTTGAAATTTATACATTTTGCTGAAGTGATTTTTCGCGCGAGTGCAGTTTTTTAGCGCATGATGGAGGCAAAGAAGTTTGGACTTCTACTTCCTAAAAAGAGGGAAAACACTAAAATGAAAACATCTGTATTTGACAGTAGCAGCGATGAAGAAACAGTTGTTAAAAAGCGACCAAATATACCACAGTCTAAACCTAGCTCAAGTAAATGTATAAAATCTGAAACCATTGAGGATCCTTCTATATACGAATACGACAACATCTACGATGAAATGAAAGAGAAGCAAAAAGCTGAAATAGTACCAAAAGAGAAAAAGAGTTCTCGTTATATCGACACTCTTTTGAAAGCTGCAGATAAAAGAAAAAAACAGTATGAAAGGCGAGTTGAGAAAAAAGTTCAGCTTGAACGAGAAAAAGAAGGGGATAAATTCAAAGATAAAGAAGCATTTGTAACTTCAGCTTATAAAAAGAAAATGCAGGAAATGGAAGAGGAGGAAGAAAGAGAACGGCGTGAAAATATGATCAATGACATGATGGATGTCACCAAACAAAAAGATTTGAGTGGTTTCTACCGTCACTTTTTAAATCAAACTATCGGAGATGAAAAACTCCCTGGAAGTGATAAACGTCCCATTAAAAAAGAACCCTTAAGTGAAAATGAATTTGAACTAGATGGAAAATCTGATTCAGAAAACAGAAGCTCTCATCAAATGCAAAATAATGAATCAAAGAAACAAACTATTAAGGTTGAAGATGAAAATGATAATTTGGATAGAAATAAAAAACCCAGCAACACAACTGAACTAGATCGTAAGAAAAAACAGCAACGTAATCTTAGACAAAGACATGATAGTTCTTCGGATTCAAATTCAAGTGATGAAACAAATGAAAGACGACCCCCAAATAAATTTGATAGCCAAGATCATCATAAAAAATCTGCAGCAAAGAAGCCTAATCGTAATACTAAAGTGTCAGACAATTCTGAAAGTTCAAGTGATGAAATAAATAAAGAAAGACCTCCAAATAAACTTGATAGCCAAGTCCATCATAAAAAATCTGCAGTGAAGAAGCCTATTCGTAATAGTAAAGTATCAGACAGTTCTGAAAGTTCAAGTGATGAAACAAAAAGGGGAAGACCCCCAAATAAACTTGATAGCCATATCCATCATAAAAAATCTGTAGCAAAGAAGCCTATTCGTAATAGTAAAGCATCAGACAGTTCTGAAAGTTTGAGTGATGAAACAACTAACTTACAAGAGAGTAAAAGCATAGAAAATAACTCTTGTGAAAGGAAGCAGAACAAGGATCACAATTCTAATGATTCAGATCTTTCTGATAATTCATCCGAGAATGATGCAAGTGGCGATGAAATATGTAAAGATGTAAACTCTAATAAAAAAGATAATGCTGCCGTCAAAGAAAAGGAATCTACCTCTGAAGATAGAGAGGCTAAACAGAGAAATTTATTTAAGAAACGTACTGTTGGTTCTGTGTTTGCTGAAGCTCAAGCCAGATATTTTATGAGATTAGCTGCTCGAAATGGAACAGAATAATGCTTACTTAATGTTTTGATAAGATTAGTACGTTTGTTTGTGCAAGAGATTGAACAATATGTATATTGTATTCTTGGCAAAAATTAAGGTAAACAAACAGATTGCTATCTTTGTAGTTAATGTTTTACAGAAATAAAAAGTCGAAACCCCATTGTGCATTCATCAAATTTTTTCTTTCTTTTTTTAGGGGTGTAGGAGATACATATTTATGAATTTTTACATTTTTGAATGGGTAGCAGAGGAATTTTGACTTCTAGGTTTAAGGACGGGTACATGAAAGGAGCAATCGCCTCTCCCTTGAGGGAACCTGCACCGGCAATTTTTCTGAATTTAAGTCCTAAAATGCAAGCGTCGACCTTTGTTGATGATGTTAAGAAAAGGAATGGGGTTTGAATCTCTCCAGGAACTTTTCGGAATTCAAATTTCAAAAAGACAATTTTAGACGATTATTGGTGATGTTAGGAGAAGAAGTTTGGATGCCTACCCTCGGGTATTTTGCAAAATGTAAGTCATAAATACGCGATTTTAGACACTTCATATAATTTCAGGGGAAAGAACGGGTTCAGTGACTATCCTCCAATAATTTTTTAAAACCGAAGTTTCAAAAAAGCACAATGTTTGACGACCTTTGATGATGTTGGGGGGGTTGAAACATTCTGGACTAAATCTTTATATTCAAGTTGTTTTAGATGAAAATCATGTGGCAACTACCTACTGCAAGCATTTATAAATCAAATACGCAATAAAAGGTTAGTTCAAAAATTAACCGTCCCCTCCTTAAAAACTTTCCTGATCCGTCCTTGTCTTTTAATTTTGTATTTATCATATTTTAGTTGTTTATTTATTTTTTTTCTTATCTCTCTTCCTTTATTTTGATCCTTTTTTGGTCACTGG
This sequence comes from Uloborus diversus, assembly GCF_026930045.1. NCBI lineage: Eukaryota > Metazoa > Arthropoda > Arachnida > Araneae > Uloboridae > Uloborus > Uloborus diversus. The sequence continues at coordinate 165,211,056 of NC_072735.1, read as the reverse complement.
TTTTAGTTTTTTGTCTGAGAGGATTGTCCATGTTCAATAAAGATGTCTCATTTTTTTTTCAACATTTTTGTTTCCTCTTCCCGTTTTTGTCACATGAGATGCACTTTGTCATAGAGATCTAATAAAAAAATTGATGTTGTATTTCTTGATCTTTCCCTTAAAGCATGACATCTGTCATGAACAGTCCGTAATGTGCTCACTTTTTTTTCATTATTAGATTCTGGAAATTTTGTACAAAATTCATTAGGGCTATACTTCTGTGATCAGTGCAAAATTCTTATCTGTAGCCAAGTTCAAAATGAGAAATTGCCCTTAAAAGTTTTGCACATCCATGTTGTTGATTCACATGTGACTTTTTCAGATTTTTTTTTTTTTTTTTTTCAATAAATGTTTCCTAGTGACAAATAAACTTAAAGCATAAAATTTAGGTGAAATATCTAACAAAGAACCTCCTGGTCAGGGCCGGATTTGGAAGTGTGGAGGCTCCTAATCAGGGTTCGAAAAGATCATCATATTTTTGAAAATATCCGATACTTTGATTTATATATCCAAATAGTTTGATATATATGTATATATCCTATATTTTTTACCCGTGAAAGTTAGGATATTTTGTAAAAATTTTATTGTGGGGGCCCCTTTGTTGTGGAGGCCCCGGGGCCGTAGCCCCGAGTGCCCTCCTCTAAATCCGGCCCTGCTCCTGGTGACCAAAACTCAATTTTGATAAAAGTTGCAGGTACGACGTTTTTGCTTTGCACTTATGGAGATGCCTCACAATTTTTTTTTTTTTTTTTGTTTAACCCCCCCAAGTTATATTTTATTCTTTTTTCATTTTTTAGGCTTAATTTTTGCATCAATTCCTTGTTTAGAGGGCAAAAAAATCCTCCCTAAAAATTTTTTACACCATAAATAAATTACTTGATGTTTTAAATCTAAAGTAAAGTTTGTTCCAAGTCAATTAGATGGGCTTGAAATTAATTTTTAGAGAATCATCAAGGTCATTACAGAACTCATTAATTTTAAATCATTGTTACATAATTTCTAGAAAAGTTTTCTTTTATTGATGTAGCTTTTCTTACACTTGACTTTTCCTAAAAGAAATATTTTACACAATTAAATGAAAAAGACTTTCAATTGTGTTGACTTCACTGCTCGTTTATTGGCATCATTGAACAACAGAATAATAGATGAATTAACCCTTGTAGTTGGTTAAAAGTACCATATTTTATAAGACATAATTACTTTAGAACTTCAGATGGAACTGGTTGCAAGATTTTATCGAAGATTGTCAGTCAACGATTACAATTGTATTTTTATTTTAGCAGTAAAAATCTGCATTCTTGTCCAAAATTAAATAGAAAATGGTATATTTATGTTCATACAGTATATGTTAGCAGCAAACAACACATGCATTCGAGAAGGCAGTGTCAGAAATAAGAATTTAAATCTATGAGCTATTTTTGATAAATTGAATATTAATGAGTTTACTGAAAAAATAAGAAAGTAACATAAAGTTGAAATAATTTGACATGCATTTGAAAAAGAAAGTCAAAATTAAAGAAATGCTTCATTTTATTCTTTTACGTTCGTTGTGAATTGTCATGGCAGTATGTGTGTGTGTGTCTAAGGTGTGGGGGGGGGGATTTGATGCGATTCAAATTTTTAGGTATCAACTTTGGCACCTAGGATTGAAAATCTGGGTCTGAAAATTAAATTTTTTGTTTCAAAATACTTCTAATGACTGCTAACTTCTAACTCTTAGGTCTGATTGAAAGGCAAAAAAACACGGAACAGTTGATCGAGCTTCTATCACAAGCAATGCTAGAATAAATATTGTTACAAATTCTGTAAATAGTAATTATTTTTATGAGAAATTTGTCGTAATCTAGCTAAATTTGGCGTTTATTAAATTATCTTTCATTTAAAAATTGTAGTAACGTAACCTGTAAATAGTTTCTTGTAATGAATAAACAGCCCTCGTACATTCAGCTGAAGTATACGGTCCCCTCATTTCTGAATGATAAAATTGGAATGGAAAGAAATAAGATAACAATCTACGATTTTCTGTAATCTTGTGGAATATTTGAGAGGTCTCTTTCGATGTCTACGAATAACCGTGCGGCATTGATAAAGAGTCAGTCAGACTCGATTGAGAAGTTATACTGAGAGTGTATTAGCTCTGTTTATTGCGAGGCATTTCGCTGTGTTGTTTTACGTATTTGGATGTAAATACGTGTGTAACCGTTGAGTTTACGGTGTTGATTGATATTTGCTTAATTGCTGATGAATAATTTAGCAGTTGTTAACGATCTTTCCTGTACATAGTGTAAATAAATCTCCTGTGTTTTCTCAAGAACTGTGTCATCCTTTCAAGAAAGTTGGAAGTCGCACCGGATCCGTAACTATTCATATAATTATTTCCTTGTCAAAAGATAACAGGTAAATAAGAATTTATCTTTTCATTTCAAAGTTAAATTAAAAAGTATCCTTGTACCAGGGGTGCCCACTCCCCCTAAGAGCAAGGGTGCACCCCATCCTAAATATCGCGAAGACCCCCCCCCCCCAAAGAAAAGAAGAATACTCCTCAAAACACCCCTTCCCCCAGGTGGGCACCCCTGCCTTGCATAACAAATACACTAAAGCTATTCCACCAATATTAATGAGTTAATTGCATTAAAAATAGCATCCATCTTTTTACCTTAATATTTGGCAAAAGGAGAATGATTATTTTTTCTAATGGATAAAGGTATAATACAAAATATAAATTTAATGAAAAATCCTTGTTCTGAAAGCAAACACAATTAAGTTTATAACCCAAACTTCTGAGAGTAGTTTGCTTCTTGTTCTTCAGGCCCAAGCCACCGAAAGCCAACATGGTCCCCCTTGTCAATTTGGCCATTGGATTCCCTTCCCCAGGGTTGTCCGGGTTTTTCCACCCTAGAAAACACCTGCATCATTTTGTTGAAGTTGATTTATACTACAGTAAAAAATTACCCTATCTCTGTGTCAGTGGCTACATAGCACCTCAGGGGCATGGGGAGGGAAGGGCGCAAGAGGTATGAGGGTTATGTATTAACCAAATTTTTGGTTAAAAGAATTATCTGTGATGTTAAATGACAGTTTAAAATTTTAAAAATATATATCTATTTTATGCTTTTTGTCAAATGTTAATGCATTTTTAACATCTTAAATGTATTGACATTAAGTATAACTATTCAATTAAAATAAATAAAAATGATATAAATCATTCCAAAAAAACAAAATTAATGTAGCATATGGTTAATATGTCACTATTTGGTTTACATTTATCTGCAATTCTGCATTAATTGCTTTCCTGATATATGATTTAATAACTTATAATCACATGGTAACATATTATGCTACAAATAAAGAATCTTGCATCTACCCCTTTACATATACAATTACAAACCTAAAACTGAAAATGCAGAACACCTAATATGCTCCTTCACGATAATTTACCATTATTCAACTTGAACTACTATGATTCATTAAACAAGTTGATTTTTAAACAATATTTAATATTCATAATCATAAAACTTCTGAAGTTATACTCAAACTTTATGTACAAGCATTATTTTTACATATTATTAATTACATTTTAAAAATATTTGAAATTATGATACTTAAGCTGCATATAACTTAAAAACCATTAGTTAATTGACTTTACATACTAATGAACATTTAATTTTCCAAGTTTTTTCTTCATCATCATCATCACTGACTTGACAACCCATTGTGGGTCCTGGCCTTCTCCATGAGCTTCTTCCAGTTAGATCTATTGTTTTGCCGGATTTCTCCAATTTGAGGATTTGATAGTTTAAAAGTCTCCTTCCAAACAATCCAGCCATCTAATTTTTGGTCTTAATCTCATACGTTCGACAGCTGATCTTGCATTTAGGATCTTAAGTGACTAAGGGGGCAAGCAAATAACACGTCCTGCCTATCTCATTCTTCGCAATTTAATGTATTTTACTATGCCCATATCTCAATAGTAGACTTTCAATTTCACTGTTTCATACTTAAAAAAGTTATTAGTAGTACGCTAATGAAAAGTGTTAAAAGATTTTTAAAAAACTGAAAAGCAACAAAACTAAGCATCTAAGTGTTTTCTTTTACATTGACATAACTTTGAATGTGATAATTTTAATAACTAACAATTTCAATTAATTCTGTACTACAATACTATACTAATACTTTTCATTGTATTTTAAAATGTCTCTGTTTACCAATTCTCGAATATTTAAATTTGTTTACTATTTGGCTGCTGAATATTAAAGCATTCGGCTGAATTGAATATTTGATTAGTCTGTCAAATAGGCAGTATGCTGAATATGTGGTGCATCTCTAATATTTAATTGAAGAAATGACAATTCTTTAAATGTTGGTTTTCTTGATTTCTGTTATTTCAATTCAACTAAATCAAAAGTATTTCATACTTTTTTAAACAGTATTAAAATACCCTTATAAAGCTATTACACTTGCCATTAAGAAACACTTCAACAAAATATGTCTTAAAACCACATCACAAAATCCATAAGTATATAAAATATTTATTAATTTACAATATTTACACATTTACATGGAGAAAAAAAGTTTTTGTCATTGAAGTGTGCAAATTCTACTTCGCTGTCTACGACTAGATGTTTGACTGCTTCTTCTTGACCAAAAACTCTTCTTAGAAACAGGCCTTTCATCATAATATCCATCTGAAAACTAAAAAGACATACTTTTGTCATATTTTGTGTGCAAGATTCAAGTATAATACAATAAATGATTTACAATATGTACGATCTTCATTTTAAATATGCTAGAACATTTACGAAAGAAGTTACTTAAAAAGCAAATGGTACACGTTTGATTTGTTTCTTTCTTTAGCAGGCTCTCATTTTAAACTAATGCACCGTTTATTGCTGATTCCTCTTCACATCACGCTTTGTCATACTTATTTTTATTTTATTTTTGACAATTATCTATAAGAGGGGGGGGGGATGCTTAGTTCAGGTAAAATCTATAGGATGGTGAAAATAAACTGCTTTTAGTTCTCTGTTTCCATGTCATACTGTACAAGATTTTTTTTTTTTTTTTACCAATATGTTTCGTATCTGAAAATACTCAAACCTGTTTTTCTGCGGTCTTTTTTTGTGCGAATTTTTTTTCTGAGGTATATGAAAATTATTCATAAAACAAGTAGGAATTTTTTATGAAACGAATGCGAGGTGAAGTAAAACCTGTAAAGTTGATCATCCTAGTATGTTAATCACCTGTCTATCTTGACCACCAATATGCATCAAATTTGACTGAAAATCATATAACAAAACCTTTGTAAGTTGACTACTTGTCCAAGTAGACCACTAAAGTACTGCACCGCAAGTGGTCAACTTACCCAGGTTTCACTGTAGTATCGTCAAGTGATGACAGGGGCATCCTAATGGGAAGTCACTGTGAACTCCCAAAAATTTCCTTATTCGGGAAATTTTTCGGGAGTAGGCAAAATTATCATCATTTGGTTTATTTTGATTTCGTTTAAACATAACTGTTTTGGGTTACTTCCTACGAGAGACTTTTTTTATGCGGTCCCTATCCACTGTCAGGGGCGCCGACTTGGAAAAATTATTGGGGGGGCTGGATGTCACCGAGATCTAGGGAGTATGTTAAAGCACGGAGCCGCCGCCCCCCCCCCCCCGCCAGAAAAAAAATAATTATGCTTTTAGTCTATTACAAAGCAGTTGATATATAGCTCTGAAAAGATTGAAATGATATTTAAGTAAACCTAAACTATCATTAAAAGAATAAAGCATAAAATATTGCTGTCACAATTTGATTACTATAAGTGAAATAACTACTTTAAGCTTGCTTTGGATAAGGCTCAGAGTTCATTAAATAAAAATAATGTCTCAAAATTAATGCTTTAATAGAGTTAAAAAGGTTAATACAGATTACTTTATTAACTCTAATAATTGAAAAAAACTATCACGCCTTCTATTTAATATACAAATCAAACCCTGATATATTTTTTCCAGATCAGAAACACTTATTAGATGAGAGCGCCGCCGGCGACAGACTTCACCCGAAGGTTTGCGCACTGGGATAAATTCTTTGAGTGTTCTCAGCAGCAATAACACTATCATTATTCACAACACTCGTTTTCAATTAACCTGTTTACTACCGCAATAGTTATTTGTTTTAATTCATTACTGAATGTATTTTACAATGTAACTATCTTCAAACAAGGAAAGTAAAAAATACCAACATAATTTTGAATTTTTAGATACCATAATATGAAAAATAATGTTCTTAAATTATTGAGGGGGGCTCTGCCCCCTAAAACAAACTATTGAGGGGGCTCGGGCCCCCTCAGGCCCTATGGAGTCGGCGCCACTGTCCACTGTATAAAAAATATTTTTAAACTGTGTTGTGAAAATAGCTTTTTATAGTTACTCGTGAAGTTTCCAACAATTTTTTTCCATACGTTTTTTTTTATGCGGTCCCTTCCCACCACATAAAAACAGGGTTGGGTGTACTTATTTAATCGAGAATATAGTATTTTTATAGTCTTTTGTTATTGCTAGCTTTTACAGTCAGGCTTTGATAAGATGACTTCGGATGGGCAAAGCCTTAAACGACTTTTCAAGATAAAGGTGCTATGCCATCCGAGGTTATTCAAACTCTGCAAAATAAGAATACTTCATTCCAATTTAAACAAAAACAACCTCATACAAGATTAAGCACCTAATCATTCTCTCAGAGGTTTACAACATCTTACTTCTAATACTATCTTCTTTTTTGTCCCCAGTTCTCAACTCCTTTTTAGAAAAAAATCCTGTTTACATTCCTGTATTGATGCCTTTAAAGATTTATAAATTCTTATATTATTATTTATTTATTTTATTTATTTATTTATTTATTTTTTGATTTTGCATACAATACACTTTAAAACCCTTCGTAACGGACACTCCTCAAATGTGGACACCCATTTTATGCGGACAATTTTTAATTCTCCGATTCCAAGGGAAATAGCATTATTAAACCCCTGTTCTGCTGACACCCCTCTATTACAGACAAAAAAATTTGTCCCGTTAGTGTCTGCACTGGAGGGGTTTTACTGTACTTTATTCATTATAAACAATTGCCTAAAGCATTAAAGTTCACCTCAAAAATACAACTAAGTTATTTAAAATTCATATACCATTAGTATTTATCAACAAAAAATTAAGAAATATAAAGAAGTTTTTGAATACAAACCAAAGTATAACATGAGTTAAAGCATTTTCTTAGTACCAGAATACTTTCTGAAAATATTAACTCACTTCTAATCGATCAACTTCAGAATTCTTGTTCATTGATGTTTTCTGGTACTTTTTCAATTCTTCTTTTAGTTTCAAAATTTCATTTTCTAACTGTTTTTCTCTATTCTGGAAAAAAAAAGAAAACATATATATATATATATATATATATATATATATATATATATATATATATATATATATATATATAATCCATACATGAATGTATGTTATTGTAAAAGAAGTCCATTTATTTGGAATTTTCAATTTTTATTTTTGTCTAACTAAATCAACTAGTCTTTTGACTAACTAAATCAATCTGCCTAGTAAAAAAATATATTTCACTCAATTGTTAATTTTTAACTCTGAAAAGTGAGGGGGCTAGGCTCCTTGATTTTTTGAAGCGAGAGGGCAGTTGCCCCCCTCCCCCTCCTTTACAAGTCAGAGTTTAAAATTATATATCACTATGCTGTGAATGTGAAGGATATGGTAATCGTTATTATTGGTATAAATAGCTAGTCAGAGTTGGCCGGATTGGACCCAATTGTGTTGGACCCAATGGGTTTTTTTTGAAAAAACCCATTTAAAAAAACCCATTATTTAGCCCACTTTTGGGTTTTTTAAAATTTTTCGAGAAGTTTTTTAAAAAATTAATTAATTTAAATACTTTCACAATTTAAACTTCTTTTTTTATTTGTTCTTCACCACAGACAATGGACATAAAAAATGAATTTTGAACTTTAATAGTATTTCTTAACTCTTAGCAGCACTAAAAAAAATACTTCAAAGATTTTAAATAAATATATTTAACTTCTTTCTTTAACCTGTCAATAAATAACTCAAATTATCTTGACTAAGTCCTGTCACGTCTGATTTTCTCAATATTTGTAGACTATACAGAGGAAACTACTCTAGCTAAAAGGCTTTCATGTGAATTATTTTCTGCAAACCAACAAGTCACAAATCTCGAATAAACAAGGTATATTTTTTAGAAACTAACAGGTTTTCAAATGATCGGACAGAAAACAGAAAAGGATGTACAGTATTTTCATTATCTTACGAAAAAGTTTAATATTTGTTACTCTGTACACAGAAATAGAAAAACAGGCAACATAAAATTCAAAGAAATGTCTTGATTAAGCTGGAATTCAGTAAAAAAGGATTTAAACTACTTGAGGTTCAACAGTAGTTTTGCATAACAAAATGAAATACAATAAAGTAAAATGAAAAAAAAAAAAAAGTAGTAATTACAAACGAACAATAGATTTTATCACTCGAGAAGTAACTCTGCCTTAACTGTTGGTAATCATGGAAACTAAAAAAATCAAAAACTTCACCATTCTTGGGTTTTGTTGTCTTTTTTACTTTTCTTCAGAAAACGCTGAATTTTCCAGCTTTTTTTACCCCAAGACAATTTTTGTGTTTTGTTCATATAGTTACGCTACAATATGCTACTACCCCACATTTTCCCTAAAAAAAGACAAAAAAAACCCACATTTCTTTTAAAAAACCCAGCTTTAGTTGGGTTTTTTTTTGGGTTTTATTGAAAAAAACCCAAAAAACCCTGGGTCTATGGGCTTTTTTAAAAAAACCCGGGTTTTTGCCAACCCTGTAGCTAGTGCACCAAAAAGTAGGGGAGGAGGGTCAAAAAGGTTGCGGGGGTGGCAGATTTGGCGGGAAGTACCCTCTAAAATTGACTTTTTTCTTTTCAAATTGAGCAATTGAATTTTAACGCCACTGTTGAACTTCTCGAAAAAAAACAGGACACTGCTTTAAAATACAGGATAGATGGCCACAGTAACCTCCCCCTTCCAAATCAAAGATCCGTTTTCATTTTTGTGAAACAGTAACATAAGTAAAATATAAAACACACACTCATTAAGTCAATTTGTCTTTCTTTAAACACCTATTTTGATCAATTTAACCATTTTCAATAAATCTTTAATTTTGTGCTCAGAAAAGTGAGGGGACAGTTGTTCCCCTTGCCATCTTGAATGAGCCACCTATAATTGTTGGGAATAATCATAGTGAATAGTTTGAAAATGCTTCATGATGCCTTTTGGTGATGTGATACACAAGTTGGAATTTTGGGTTCACATAGTCCATCAGCAACTGAAGTGAAATTTATGAAAATGAACCAATGATGGTTCACAATCCACAGTACTTCTAAATTGAAATCAATTTTGAAAAAAAAATTTTTTTTTTTTTTTTTTGCTTGATAATGGTTATGTCTTTTATATCATAGAATGGCTTTCTGTGCAAAAAATAAAACTGTATTGCACAAGAAAAAATGCACTAAATTGATTTGAAAATTTATAACCAATTGAAGAGATGGATGAATTTTGATAGCAAAAAGTCACTGGTAACATTAAATGCAATCATAAAAAGCAAAGTTTGTACATTGCTAAAGAATAAGTTTTAAAATTGACCAGTTTAATTAAAAAATGTACATATTTACTATATTCAGATTTTGGTTGCCATTTACATCGCTGCTTTGATGCTGCATTTCTCTGTTTTCAATTTTGTCAGATTCATTTGTATAGGTTCTGTAAAAATAAAAATAATGAATATAAAAAACGTTAATTACGTTAATGGAAATAAAAATGGGTTCCATACAATACGTAAGATATTTTTTTAAAATATTGAATAGAGTTAAAATAATTTATACAAAAAAGTGAAGAATATATTCAATAAAAAATGGTGTCGGAAATATTAAAAAAAAATAAAATTAATTGAAAAAACTAACAAGCAGTACATTTGGTAAATTCCTAATTTTTTTCCTAAATAAATTTAGATGACATCAAAACTGGTAAACTGAAACCAGTTGAAATATTTTACTTCAATTGAAGATAATCAGCAAATAAATAAAAACTAAAATAAGCAAATTAAATTAGCTTAGATTAAAACAACTTGGAGTTTTCAAAATAATTGAAATGTTTACAAAATGCAAAAGGATTAAAACCTCAAGCTTGGAGGCAATTTTCAACGAAATATGTTTTATAATGGCATGTAATAAAACATTGTTTTAGGCATCGTAGAAATTAAAAGAATTTGCATGAAATATTAGATAAGATTATTAATCTTCAAAGTCAATCAAATTTTGTACACAGAAAGTACTAGAAGATTAATTTCTAGTGAAATACTTATTTAATTCATTTAACTGAATTTCAAAGCATTAGCGATACACCAACAACCTGGTCGTGACATCCAGAGGTTGTAACTTCATCCTTGTTATGAACTCATCAGTCTGGAATAGTCAACTGCCTAGCCGGAGGCAGATGTTATCTCATTGAAGCTGAGAGTGCAAACAAACTGATAGACAAAATAAATTTAGCACACCAGTGAGTCTCCACAGCACTTGAGCGGTTCAACACATCAATTGAAGGCAAAGCTTGGGTAAATAAAAGCTATAATTGACCAGTTAAACCAGACCATTGCTACGAATTCTTGCTGTCATGCTTAATTTATTTTAGCTAACAGTTTGTTGTTGCTTCAATGAGATGAAATCTTCCTCAAGCTCGGTTATTGATTATTTGGGGGGGGGGGACACTCTTATGATGGACTGGATGCCCCTTTATTTAATATAATTGTTTAATTTTTAATTGAGGACCTAGCAAAAATATTTTGCCCAGTGCCTTGCAAGACCTAGAGCTCCCACTGACTGCCATCAAGTCTAGTTTTGAGGTAATCAGGTTAAAGTTTATTAACACTAGTGACTCCATTCAAGGCTAAAGACTACTGCTGCAATATAGAAAACTGCAGTAATGGGAATTTGCTTCATTCTTGCTCTGAAAATATACACTATTGACAAGTATTAATCTGCAAGAAAAATATTTCTGTATACATTTGGACTTGATCCACATTAGCTCTGAAGGCCTCATTTAGAGAAGCCAAACTCTAATTTCTTAAATTTTTACTTTTTTACTTAATAAAGAAAAAAACAAATCAAAGATTTATTTCACCAATTTTGATAGTAAAAAAGCTTTACTTACTTTACTTTGATATGTTGCAAATCTTGTTTAGCTATCTTTGGTTCTACTTTCGGTGGGTTTTGTTTGCAATCTAAAAAAAATCACATTAATTAGTGAGTGCATTTAAAATACTGGATGCTTTTTTTTTAATACTTTTATTATTCTTGTTCTGACTGTTATGTTAACATAAAATAATTTATCAATAATTTTACTTTTCCACTGCCTGCTGCCAATTTTTTGTAAGTTTTTGAAAGGTTAAAATTTATGATCTGATACTCTCACTAGAGATCTATGCATGAAAATGGAGTAAGTATTAATTTGTCCAATCTGCAGAAATGAAGATTTCTCCAGACTGAAAATGAAGTTAGTATTTAGTACTCACGCTCCATTGTTACAAAACAAATTGATATTGGGAATTAATTTCATTATGTATCACCTTTCCTTTCTTTGTTTAGATTGATTTATCTGATACTATGCTAAATTTTGGAATGGATAACAAACACCAAAACCAATATGTAGGGAAGAAAATGAAATTATTGATTTATTTTTAAGAACTACCTAAATTATTACTAGGGCCCTATTGTTATTGTCACTTCCGTTGCATCATATTTCATAAATATTTTTACTTCAAAATGTTATAATATAGTTAAGATTTTTTTTAAAATATAATAAAACATACCAAAGTTTTAAAATATTTAAATCAAAGCATTTGGAAAAAAATAGGAAATTTAAGTCACAAAAATTCAGAAACATTTTTGAAACAAATAATGAGAAGTAAAATTTCCAAACTGATTGCAAACTTGATAAGAGGCCTATAGAAGTTATTGAAAAAAATAGTATGATAAACCTCTTAAAAGATAATTCTGAATTTCGTGTTAAATATAAAAAAAAAGTATAGAAAAATGAAATTTTAGAAATGTAGTCACCATTTGGAAGACAACCCATAGTTGTGGTAGTGATATTTTTTGATATAGTAGTTGAAGAAACAGCATTTGCTAATTCCATCTTTAACCAATCTGGAATCTTAAAAACAATGAAATAAATGAATAAGGAAGTAGTGGAATTTCAGGGTGCAACATTACTGCTTTTTAATGGTAATCTAATGAAAGAATTCTGTAATTCTTCAAAAGATTTTTAGTTGCAATAATAATAACAAATTTAAAACTGAGCTTGAACTAAAAATTCTAACTATTGCCTTAATTTTAGATTTAGCAAAGTTGTATACATTGATTACATGTAGGCACAAAGTTTTCACATCACTTGCTGATTCTTCATTTCAGGTTGGATATTTTTGTTTGAGCAATTATAATTGAAGCTTCTTCAATGTGGCGCCATTCTGAAAACGTTCATTTAAAAGTTGTCCGAAACTAGGCTATAGCCTTTTTAAAGGGATGAAAGTAAAATGTAATGAATAAATTTAAGATAGGAAATGTACAAGTCTCAAACTTGAAGAATCTAATTTTATGATGAATTTTCATAAGTTTCTTTCAAAATTTAAATTTTTTGGTAAGGGTTCATGTTAGTAATTTTTATTTTTATCACTTTTGCCTCCATTCTGAAACAATAACACTACAATTTACTAGAAGCTTCATTAGATCCAATCTTCAAAATGAGGTCAAATTTATACATGCACAACAATCTTGGTAATTCACGTTTCTGGAATTTAGTGTTTCTGAATGTGTTTTTTGGATAGATCAGCTTTTACTGTATATTCTAAAAGCTTCTCTCTCTAAATGGTTCCATTCAAGGTCACAGCTTTCATGGATTATCAACTATCAATATAGTTTTAATGGAAATACCATAAGAAATTCATGAAAACAAGTAGTAATATTTTGGTTTTTTAAATTGAAAATGCCAAAGAACCAATGCTGGTATCACACATTCCATATTGTAATATTTTGTTTTTTGCAATTTAAATGGTGATGAATCCTACCTAGATTTCTTCTGTACAGCAAGAGGATGCTTGCAATCATAAAAATAACTAGCAGTCATGCAGAGACTACAGAACATGTTATAACTCAGTTCACTGCATGTACATGGTTGTAATAGTGTGCAAAACAAACATGAATTGCCAGATAAAGTAAAATTTGTTATGCACTGAAATAAAAATCAACTGTCATGACAAACACTGCAAAATTAAGTGGTGTAACCTTGAGGTTAAAACCAACCAATAGTGATATTCAATCATCAAAATTCACATGTTAGCAGTTTGATAGGCTATGGAATGTACTGAACCAAAAAATACCAGATTGAAGGGGACAGAATGTAGATGGTAAATGCCAGAAAATACCATTGATTTCACATCCAAATATACCATAAGATAACAATACTATTGAAATTCAGAGAACAATTAAAAACAAAAATATGTATCTTCAGATCTTAAGCAAAATCCACTATAATATTAAAATCTGTTCGCGTCCGTCTGTCTGTCTGTCTGTCTGAAGATCTATCTTCTCGAGAACCGCTGCGAATCGGGAGTCAAACGAGATACCGATCAATTCGAATTTTCCCAAAGAAAACAATAGGACCAATCTCGTGATTGTGCGACTTCAATTAGCGGAGATATTAATTAAAACGTTAATTAACATAACGTTATTCGGGAATTTTATTTCTTTCCTGTTGCCATTTTGAATTTGCGTGAGCAAGTAAAATTCTAATAATTGTTTTAAAAGAGATTTTTTTGACTGCTGTCCAAATTTTAAAATAACGTTTCCATCTAGAATTTCATTTTAAATTAGTTTAAAATTGGTTGCTCTATTCGGATATAGCCTTTATTTTATCGTCTGTCTTTTTTTTATTTTTTACATTCAACGTTCTTAACTCCTTTCAACATATGAAAGTTGTTTCTTTAGCTATGTTTATTGATTGTAGTGTAAGTTTATTATTCACCGGCCTCATATTTTGGTACATTTAGGATGTGCGACTAACTATGTTTATTTTGTTGGACTTTTTCCCGTCACATGTGTGAGTTTTCGAATTGTAATAACTCTCTTTTTCCTTCCTGTTTCTATTTTTAAAATACAGTTTATATCGTTAAAAGAACATGCTAAATTAAGATTGTTTGGATTTTTTTGTGAAACTGATTTGAACAAAAAAGATTGTTTTTAAGGATTTTAACCAAAGCTGAATTGGAATCTGACGACTTGGTATTAAATTAATGCTTGTTGGTAGTTATTTAGTCTTGGTGCTTTAGTATCACGTTATCAACCAAAAAGTGTGTGTCATTTTATGTAAAAGGCTGATTGTAATTGCACATAAATATTTCAGATATAGTCTATCAGATGTAATTCATTTTAACGTGAGCACAGATTATAGTCGATAATGCATATATTTTCATCTTTTGTGCTAATTGAAAATACTCATAACTTGTATCATTGATAACTATGATTAACGTTAAAGAGATTTTTGCCAAAAATATGCTCTACCGGTGTTTTGCAAACCTTGCATTACGTGTATTTATTTACTCTTTAGCGCTTTAGAAACTGATGTCAGAGTAATACAAAAACATCAATTGGACATCTCCTTCATTTTTTAAGTAGCCCGTGCAACGCCAGGCACGCAGCTAGTCCACTATAATATTAAAATCTGTTCGCGTCCGTCTGTCTGTCTGAAGATCTATCTTCTCGAGAACCGCTGCGACTCGGGAGTCAAACGAGATACCGATCAATTCGAAATTTCCCAAAGAAAACAATAGGACCAATCTCGTAATTGTGCGACTTTAATTAGCGGAGATATTAATTAAAACGTTAATTAACATAATGTTATTCGGGAATTTTATTTCTTTCCTGTTGCCATTTTGAATTTGCGTGAGCACGTAAAATTCTAATAATTGTTTTAAAAGAGATTTTTTTGGCTTTTGTCCAAATTTTAAAACAACGTTTCCATCTAGAATTTCATTTTAAATTAGTTTAAAATTGGTTGCTCTATTCGGATATAGCCTTTATTTTATCGTCTGTCCTTTTTTTTTATTTTTTATATTCAACGTTCTTAACTCCTTTCAACGTATGAAAGTTGTTTCTTTAGCTATGTTTATTGATTGTAGTGTAAGTTTATCATTCACCGGCCTCATATTTTGGTACATTTAGGATGTGCGACTAACTATGTTTATTTTGTTGGACTTTTTCCCGTCACATGTGTGAGTTTTCGAATTGTAATAACTCTCTTTTTCCTTCCTGTTTCTATTTTTGAAATACAGTTTGTATCGTTAAAAGAACATGTTAAATTAAGATTGTTTGGATTTCTTTAAGTGAAACAGAGTTGAACAAAAATATTGTTTTTAAGGATTTTAACTGAAGCTTAATTCGAATCTGATGACTTGGTATTAAATTAATGCTGATTGGTATTTATTAAGTCTTGGTGCTTTAGTTTCACGTAAGCAACCAAAAAGTATGTGTCATTTTATGTAAAAAGCTGATCGTAATTGTACATTCAAATGTTTCAGGTATAGTCTATCAGATTTAATTCAGTTTAAAGTGAGCACAGATTATAATTGATAATGCATATAATTTCATCTTTTGTGCTAATTGAAAATACTCATAACTTGCATTATTGATAACTATGATTAACTTTAAAGAGATTTTTGCCAGAAATATGCTCTACTGGTGTTTTGCAAACCTTGCATTACGCGTATTTTTTTACACCTTAGCGCTTTAGAAACTGATGTCAGAGTAATACAAAAACATCAATTGGACATCTCTTTCATTTTTTAAGTAGCCCGTGCAACGCCGGGCACGCAGCTAGTCGACGGATAATTTATTTCTGATATGAATTCCCAAAATAATTTCAAGCAAATTTTGAGGGATCTTTATACATCTTGATTTAGTTACATGGCACTAAGTTATGTAACAAAAGCTAATACTAATGCAACAACTCCAACATGGGTCAAAATTTTTATTTTGTTTTGGTGCCTCAAAATGTTTTTTTCTTTTCATATTTCTAATTGAGTAAAATGAAATTGTTTACAACTTGTTACATAAATTATTTTGTAAATAAACATTTGATGTGAAGTCACATATAAAAAAAAAGGATCAGATGTTTGATTCTGCATGACTCAAATTAAATCCTATAACACGGAATAACTGTTTTAAAAATCTCACACACATATTAAACAAACAACGTAATTAACTCACAGGACCAAGACTATCTTCATCAGGCACATCAGGTAACGTAACTTTAGGTTCAGAAAAAGCCGGTGGAGGGCTGAATTTTTTCACTTCATTTTCTTGATTTGCAGAACTACTACTTTTTTTACTGAGTCCTCGGGGCAAAGGAGCAGTTGTGTCTACCACAAGATACACCTGCATCCCAAAGCAATAAATATTTGCAACACTGACCATTTCGCCTTTTGCAATTTGAGCAGGAGAAGCATACAATCTAAAGAAAATAAAACAAGTCCATTCATTTCAAATAGCACTTTTTATGTTTTCTGTTTACTCAGACATTGTATTTGGGCAATTTCAAGGGTAACTGACTGACATTTTTAAAACAACACAATACATATCTTGTAATATTCAAAGCAAAGCATACATTGTAAAAACAATCTTTTCCTGTGGAATATTGTATTTTTCAGGCTGAGTTCAATGGTACAATTAAATTCTCAAAATAAATTTTGGACGATTTTAAAACAATTGTTAAAAACATGGTAACTGTCTGACATACTTGTTTTTAAATGTCAGTCATTAACCATGTTTTTAATAAAGATTTCTAAATCATCCAAAATGTATTTTGAGAATTCAACTATACCATCAAATTCAACTAAAGAAATACAATATTCCAAAGCTAAAGATAATTTGCAGAACATATATTTTGCATCAAAAATGTCAGGCAGTTAGCCGCGGAATTGCCCATTTATAGTTATGATCAATTTTGATTTATATTAAACTATAACCCTTAAGAAGTTTTTCAATGCTCTACCCGAAACCATTCAAAAAGAAGACTTTCATGTATGTTTAAAGATTAAAAACTTATTTCTTTAAAACTATCATTTAACTTGCTCATCATTAAATTTTTTGATCTTATCTTGTAATCAATATATTTTTTTTAAATTAGGTTTTATAGTTTCTTAGAAGCATTCATGTAGCTCAACTTTATTGATTCAAAATATATTAACATTTGCACAAAGTAAATAAAAGCAATTATTTTATTTTAAATAATTATCTGTTTTAAAATTATCTTCAATAGCTTGAGCTCCCTTCAGCTGTACCAGATGATGTTTATTTTGTAATTTTTATCTGGAAAAGCACTTTGGAAAGGGAGGATAAATAGCATTCCAATAGGAGGGCTGCCATGCGGTACACTGTAAAATTTTGGAAACGTTTCTTGATATATCGGAAACGTTTCCGAAATAGTAAAAATCCTTCATCCAATAGCAAAGTTCTCATTATTTGGAAAGCTTTTTGTTATTTCAAAAAATCTAGAAGCGGAAGTGCTGACGCAGTGCTTCGGAACATATTTTATCCTTCTAACACGGGCGCCAGTGAGTCGGAAATAACGAGAACTATTTTTTCTTTATCTATGGCTGCTGCAGTCAGCAACTGTTTAGCATTGGATTGCTTGTTATTTCATGTCTAGAGAGTAGTAAAATGTGTCGAAACTAATTTTACGCCTTTGCATTTTGGACTGCCCTTGATTTTTTTAGACGATGTATGCAGCTATTAAGTTAGTTGAACGATTTGCTTTTTTACAATTTCCAGTGTGACCATGATTAGACATACATTGTGTGTTCAAGCGTGAACAGTTTAAACACCCGTGTTTATACTCAGGGCCGGATTTAAGGGAGGGCAGGCGGGGCTACTGTCCCGGGGCCTCCACAACAAAGGGGCCAACACAATAAATTTTTTTCAAAATATCCTAACTTTCACAGGTTAGCAAATTTTACTTTTTTTTCTCCCCTATAAATTATAATAATAATAATTTAAAAAAATAAATAGCAGTAACTTCAGGATGTATTTACTATTAAAGTTCTGATCGAAAATATCAGATGCATATATTTATATATCAAAATATTCAGATATATCTCAAAGTACCGGATATTTTCGAAAATATGATGATCTTTCCGAACCCTGATTAGGGGCCTCCACTCCTTCGTTGCCCCAGGGCCTCTACACTTCCAAATCCGGCCCTGTTTACTTCATGAAACGAAACCCTTTGGATTACTTATCCAGTTGTAATGGAGGTACTTAGATTTTATCCCGCTGATGTTCACTTGTAAGTATTAATGAATATTTTAAAACATGTTGTTATATACATTTATATTTTTATTGATTTGCATTTGATGAGGCTCCACTTGTAACTGTTTTTGGGTTTACCGAATTAATTTAGAGTTATCCTACATACCTATGTGCGCAGTGTACTATTTGAAACTGATTAATTACGCAACCAATTGAAACTGATTAATTACGCAAAAGAAATAAGATTTATATTTGAAAAGCAATCACAGAAAAGTTATTCCGAAACACTCGAAAACGGTTTGGATATACATACAGTGGTTCAAAAAAAAATATATCAATTGTTTAATTCATTAAAAATATGGTAATGCAAATGTTTTCTAATATTGTAATATGCTTCACAAAAAAATGTGCCAGTATTATTTATCTTTTTTTAATTATAATTTATTCATTCATTTGAACCATTAGAAAATGACCCAGTTATCTATTGGTAAGCAACATAGTTATGCAATTAATTCATCTGCTTATTCATTTTGTTAAATGTGGTTAACAATAAAAAATTGCTTGACATTAGTTGTTCCGTAAATAACATTTCCTTCGTGGATATACTAGTTTAATGTGGGACAGTCAGGAGGAATGAGTCTGTGGCAAAAATGGAACAGCTGCATTTACATGCCGAGATAAAAAGTAATACTATTTCATGTCATTGTTTTAAGTGATCATTTTTTAAATACTATGTTATTAATATGCAATGTACATATGGGGAGAAGACAAGGGGTGTTCTCCACGCAGACTGCCATTGACGTTTTCAAGGGGTTGCTTTTTTTTAAGGGGGGGGGTTGTGTGCTTTATAACATTTTATGGGTGCACCATCACTCTTATGGAGTGGGGGGGGGGATTCTCGTATATATGAAATGGAATAATCATGCAAGAGAATTCAATGTTTTAATAAATAAAATATATAATGCATTTCGCGCACACTGTAAAAATAAAATCAGTAATCTATTTTGATTAAGTATTTATATTTGTGATGAACTGGAAAAGGGCAAGAACAGAAGAATCAACCCAAATGGTTCCAGCAGGGGGACTTGGTGTCATATTTAAAGTCATCAATTTCTCTGTTGGTACTTTTTGGTACAGTTTGTTCGTCAGAGAAATTGATTTGAGGTGAACGAATTCCGGAACGCAAAGTGTAGGTAAGTTTTGTCAAATTTTATTCGAAAATAAAAGCTATCAAGTTTGTTGTAAGATATGTTTTTAAGTTCCGCATTAAAAATACAATATGTTGATAATTTTGTCTTGAAAATATTGAGAGAAAAACTGAAGTTTAAGATCGTTTAACAAACAATCCCACTTTTGAGAAAAAAACCCCCTCCCCTTCCCCGACGATTTGTGATTAGGAATGAAACTACTATATTATTTCATAAATTTTCAAAAATTTATAACTGTGCATATGTTATGCTGTTAACCATGCTATTTGTCATTAGAAATTCAGAAAAAAAAATCCACGAATGATTCTAAAATTGCTTGTTTTATTGCTCTTAGATATGAAAGAATTGAAACTGATATGGTATGCAATACAATAGTAAAGAATTATATTTTTAAAAAAATCACGGAAAGAGTATTCCGAAATTCTCGGAAACGTTTTTGAAAATTGTTTGGAGAATTCTGAAATACTCGGAAACGTTTTTGAATCTTTCATGAACCACAGCTGCACAGAATACTCAGAAACATTTCTGAAAATTACCGAAAGAAGATTCCGAAATACTCAGAAACATTTCTGAAAATTACAGAAAAAGAATTCCAAAATACTCAGAAACGTTTCTGGAAATTACAGAAAGAGAATTCCGAAATACTCAGACACGTTTCTGGACATTACAGAAAGAGAATTCCGAAATACTCAGAAACTTTTTTGAAAATTTCATGAACCACAGCTGCACGATATACTCAGAAACGTTTCCGGATTTTTTTTACAGTGTAGTGTACTGAATAAGAGAAAACCAAGAAAACTTAGTTTTGATCAGGGTACCCGATAGAGCGTGAGAAGTGGGAAAATCGTGTACTTTTAAAAGAAATTTCATTTGAAAAATATTTGCTGGACTTTTTCGCAATTTGGTCATGTCTGTTGAATTGAATAATAAGATTTAAAAAAAAAAACCCTCAATTTTTAAAAACTTCACTCAAATTTCAACAGAGGTTGAGATTTTCTCAACCTTGTTTTTTCCTCTAATCGGAATCCTGGTTCCTATCATGCAGCTCAATAAAGGTTTGGCAACATGTCACAATAAACACTTTACTTCCCCCTTAAAGAAAAGACTGCAACACGTGGGTTAAAATCTAGAGCATTTGGGTTCCCAACTCTATGTGCTAACAACGCTGAGCTATAACCTGGGCTTTCTTAATCAAAATTGTTATTTTATTTTCTAAAAAAAACTGTCTGTCAAAACTTTTTAAAAAGGAGTAAACTACATACGCCAAAATTTCTTTCGGATGCAATATCACGTCTCTTCTTCCACTGCATGAATCAACAAAATTATCTCTGTCCTCTGAAAATTATTTCAAAAAGGTAATTCATTAATGAATTTGAAAGGGGATAGGCTCAATACATATCAGTCTTAATGATGCTTACCCTCTCCATGAGACGATGCTGATTTACGACTAGAAATGGAGGAAGTGGGTGAGCCGGAAAAGGGGACATCAGGTGTTTTCACTTGGATTATAGGTGAATCGGGTCCTATTCGTTCGATTTCCGTCATTAGGGGACTGTTACTAACGCCTGTGGGAAATGAATAGTCACAAGAGAAAAATGTTTTTGATTATATGAACACTAAAAAAAAGAGCAAACAGTATTAAGAATACTTTTGAAATAAAACTCTTTGTTGAATTACTAAAAAACGATCTAAATAAAAAAAATTTGTTTTTTTAGTTTTTCCAGTTAATATTTTAATATTTTCAACATATTTTTTTTGGGGGGGGGGGATACTTGGTGCTTAGGTTGCAACAAAGACTACGAACCGTCTTGTGCTGAACGTAAAGTACTCTATATACACAACAGGTGCAACTTGTTTGCAAATATCGAAAAATGGAACAAACCAATGAAATGACTTGACAATAATGTTTCATTTTACACACTCTCAGAACTTTTGTGCTAGTCTTTCAGTGGAATACAAAATATATCCACCTGAGAATTAAGGAAAAAAATATTCATATTAGTTGGCATAAACATTATTTTTTTAACAAATGTGCATTATTACATTAAGAATCATTTTTGGGGGAAAGAAAATGGGATAACATTTCATCATATGAAATGCTAATTAATTTATCATAAAATAGGTGCATGAAATAAGTACTTCAGGTGTCACCTATCCTAACAAAAAATTAAAAAGAAACAAGGGTGTGCTTGCATTTTTATACAAGTTGCCCATAATTAGTCTTATCTGTAGCCGCATATTCATTTTTCTTTGTAATATTTAATTAATAAACATGAATAAAATAGTTTGTGTACATCATCATTTAGTTTATGCTGCTTCTCCCCTCTCCCATTATTTATTTTAACTCTCAGAACCCCACAGATGTGCCAAAGTGAAGATAGATTATCTATTGGAGTAGAGATAGATTATCTGAATACCAATCGATAGAAACAGCGGTTAACAGAAAGTGTTTCAGTTGACAAAATCTATTCTACTTTTCTGCTATGCCACAAAACATAGCAATACAAAGGCTATAAGTTAAAAGGTAAGGCATGAAAGAGAAAAGTTGGAAAATCCAAATTTGCATCCAGTGAAAAGTATTTGCAAGCGGCATTATCAGACTATGCCAATAAACTATATGAGTAATTTGTAAGCTGTATGATACAAAAAGTATTTACAGTTTGCATTTAATATCCATTTCTAAGTTGCTTATCGCTCCTACAACACTGGTATTATTGAGTTCATAGCAAACAACACAACATTTGTACAACTGTTTTTCACAACAGTGCTCTACTGAACATGTCATAGTCAAAGAGATGAAGAAAGAAATATAACACTTAAATTATTTTCTAATATTTTAAAGACATACAATTTGATCCATACCAATTTTAATTATTTCTGAAACTGATGTATCACTAATCTCTCCATCACTGTACTTCCTATCAGTACTTTTGGATTTGAATTTTTTCGTAGAACTAGATGACAAATTCTGCTCCTTCTCAGATGGCACAAGGACTTGCCTGCTACCCCCAAAAATAAACAGCATTTTCTGCAGTGGCAGCAATTGTAAATGTATCTCCACACTGCACAATCTAAAAAGGAAATGTGCATATTTATATATGAATTGTAACAAACATTGTTAATTATTTATGATTAATTTATATTTGAAAAAGTAAAAACAGAACAAAATGAAGAATCATAATAAAATAATCCTGCCATGCTAAGCACAGATGTGGTAACTGCACATTTTATCAAAATTGAGTTAGTGTCACCAGGTGGTCGTTATTAATTTAATTTGCCTAAATCTCAAGTTTTTTGGCAATTTGTGAATGTGAAATATTTAAAAAAGCTTAAAGAAAAAACTCCTAACTGCACATTTTGCTAAGGCAATTTGAACGTAAGTAACAAACACTAAGCCTTTAAAGTGGTATCTACGTAGTTACCACTTTTTTCCATAGTAATATGTAGATACGACTTTTATACCGCAGTAAAGCAGAATATTTAATAATGTAGCAGTCTATTGTAACAGAGTTAGTTTACTAAAATTAGTTTCCCGTTGAATAGTTGATATAGTTCAAAAAAAAAAAACTAGTTCAACTTTTCATAAATATTCAAGTAAATATTCAGCTTTTTTTACTTAAATTTTTATTTAAAATGCAAATTCTTAAAAATGAGATGCATGTTAAATATTCAAGTCTAATTCTTTCATGCAAGAAAAAAAATGCATTTCATTCTACGTCCAATATTGTATTTTTATTTAAGTATGGTCTGTTGTCAAAATTATCTTCATGCTGGGTAAAAATGAATCTTGAAAATAAAACATTATAAATGATAGCATCAACACACATTTTTTGAACATAAAGAACAGAAAACTATTATTGGTTTACAGTTTTAAATGTCTAAAATTTTGAAAATGGTATTTTTCAGAAGGAAGATTCTGTTTGATTTGTATTAACAAAATGAAGCGGCTGCGAAGTCCAAGCAAAACTGATGCTATCAGTTTTATTTAATGATACTTTAAGCGCATTTTACTAAGCTATTTTTGACGCATCTATGCAAATACCCCTAAAAATGCCTAGTAATAGTCACTTACGGTGAAATTAACCTTGTTGTTTAAAAGCTTTTGAAGAGAAAATTTGTCGTAACTGCATTCATTAATTTTAAGTTAAGATATTTACAAAAATAAGTTCTTATGTAGATTAGATAAGTTATTAATGAAACAACTGCCACAAGTTGAACATTTAATTAAGTCACAAATCAAAGAAACAAGTTGTAAAACTTTAATAATATTTTTCTTATTTTGAGCTCCACTTCATATATCACTTTTGCGCTTAGCACGGCAGAATAGTAATGTTGAAAATTTATAAGATGTTCTGTAAGAGCCACTTTTTTGAAATTGCGTCCTTTTTTTTTAACTCAAAGTGCCGAGAAATATTTTATTTTGAAAAAAAAAACATTGAAATCAATATAACTATATGTGTGAGCATATGTAATATATTTTTACCAAATTAGTTTATAAAGACTGAATTTTGATCTTAGGTGGAAAAGATTTTACCAATTATTTATTTATTTTTTGTACATTTTACAAGATCATTAATTTACTGTTTGAGGTGGCAATTAACAAATGATTTTTAATAGCCATTATGTCTATTTAGTCTCACTGTGACTGGTGGTAACCACTAATCTTGCCCTTTGATGCTTAACATATCTTAACAATAAATGTTGAAGAATTAAAAGTTATGTCACTAAAAATGATGACATTACTTCTCTATACACAGTGGTCACATATAGTTTCTTTTCCTCCTTAGTTCAAAGAAATGAATAAATCTTACTGTTACGGTTTTGTCAGCCATGGATTTTACCACAGCTGGTGCAGAGTGACTCTTCAGGTTCCCCCTTCCAAGCTGTCCACTCTTGTTTCCACCAAAAGTTATCAATTTGCAAGGCTCCACTAAAACAGCTGTGTGAGCTGCTCCCATAGATACAGAGATGACTTTCTGCCTTAGCCAAGCTACCTTTGTAGGAATGGTCTGCTTTTCAACTTCTGTCTAAGCAAATATAATTTTTTATGTGAGTAATATGTACCAACGGCCTTTAAGCATATTAATAAGAAATATTTATTTTGAGACATATAAAAACAATTTAATTAAACTCATGAGCAGCATTTAAAAAATGAAACAATGTCAGAAGTAAAATATTTGTAACTCCTTTTGTTAAAATTACCCAATCTATATGCATGACTGTGACATTTTCACACATATATTTGACATTTATTCCCGAAATTTTGACCTTTGGCTTTTAGTTTTAATATATATAAGTACAAGAAACCATTGAAGTAAAGTGGTTCACTGGTAACCCTTCATGCTTCTACGCCACAGACAAGGGTTCAATTCCTGGGTTGGGCACGGTCAACTCAGCCTGTCATCTTTCAGTGGATTGATAAAATGAGTACTAAGCGTGCTTGGGAATTAAACCCTAGGGGTTCTGCATTCAGCTGACCATATGACCAGAGCATCTGCCTTGTGCCCCAGAGCCCTTGGCCTCTTAAACTGAGATGCTTACAGTAGACTTAATAGAGTAATATTTTTTCTTTACTAATAATAAAGCTGAAAGTCTCTCCGTCTGGATCTCTCTCTGTCTGTCTGAATCTCTGTGACGTGCATAGTGCCTAGACTATTGGGCCAATTTTTGTGAAATCTGGCACAGAATTAGTTTGTAGCATAGAGGTGTGCACCTCAAAGCGATTTTTTGAAAATTTGATATTGTTCTTTTTCTATTTCAATTTTAAGAACATTTTCCCAAGTAAAATTATCATGAGATGGACTAGTAAATTACCAAGCTATCATAACATGAAACTGTTTGTTTCATGTTATGATAGCTTGGTATTCATCATATCATAACATGAAACTGGATCTGTAACATGGTCAAGGCAATTGGCCAGAAATTCACCATACATTATTTGTAAATATACAGGCAAACCAAAAGACCTTTTATTTTTCTACTACGGACAAAGCCGTGTGGGTGCTACTAGTATATATATATATGTACATGAGTTAGTGTAAAAAATGTACATTTACAGTATGTGCCCAATTTTTTTTCAATGATAAAACTTTTATGTGAGCCTCACATAAATTTGTAGTGCAAAGTAGAAAAACTTTAAATGAATAGGGAGATGGGGAAATTTTGTTGATTTTCAATTTTTTGATAAAAGATCTAATATGGCAACCTTTGCCTGAAACTCACCTCTTACTCTAACATTCATAAATAATAAACTTTTTGGTGCTGGTGGAAAGTTTTGGCAATTTTTCAAGTTAGTGAAGATCCCCTTCCCGGCTCTAGTTATAGAATGGTTTTTCCTCTGTAGCTAGAAAGTTATTTAAAAACCAACATTTTTTGGAGGCTTTTGATAATGGGAAGAAAATCTTGCCAAGTTGAAAATCTAAAATTTGTAGCCAATACACAAGGGGTTCTCACATCTGAATGATAATTATGAGGTGATTAAATCTGATATACTACATATTTGAACGACATTTTATCTTTTTAACTGCTACAGTTTATGTTTGAACATTTTATCCTTTTGAGTTCACTATTTTTCAATTTTATATGTTACATTTTATATTTGTACATTTTCTCCTTTTGAGTTTTAATATTTTTACAATTTTTCAGTTTTACATTTCATATTTGTACATTTTACCTTTTCTTTTTTTTACTAGTTACATTTTACATTTTTATAGCTTACTTTTCATATTTTACCTCGTTGCATTGTTATATACAGAAAAATTTTGATTATCGGTGGTTGGAGTATCCACAGGTCTTTTTAAAAAAATTTTCTTCAATGGTGGTGACTTATGATTATGTTATTATTTATTTTTAGCTTTTTCATATATTTTTATATTTTTTACAATCAATGTTATTGATTTTAGCAATAACTTTCTATATGTGTGAGTTTTATTCCTATATTTTAGCTATTGTATACACCAGTATTGTTTTTACCTATAATTCGGATTATCCGCAGTTTCGCTTATCTGCGGTTACCGTGCCACCCTATTCCGGGGATAATCGGGAGTTTATTGTATTATTCTCTCTTCATGTGTGCCGAGTGCACAATCTATGTGCACTCTAACTCCAGTCAATAAATTCCTATGTTCAAGTGCTACTGCTAAAAGTTACACAATTGAATGTTAATCTGTTAAGCATAGAGCACAAATTTTACAAAACCTCATTTTACGAAGTCTCTCAGCATTTATTTGGGGATGTGAGGGAAAAAAATATTCTTTGTTGTTTTTAAGTAAATACAAATGGATAGATTTCAAAAGGTATAATTACAGTAATTTCTACCTTAGCAATGAACTGCTTCATTTGCATTAGGAAGCCTTTTTGCTCATTCAATCCAAGTTTATTGGAATCATTTAGTCCACAAGCATACAAAGAACCTCTTTCAGTAATAAACATAGTTCCATCATATCCACAATAGGATCTCACAACTTTTACATCGTTTGGTAAAAGTATTTCACAAGGAGAACAGCTGAGAATAAGAAAGAAAAAAAAAAATAAAACATACACAGAATGCTGAAATTGAAACAAGTTTACAAATCATTACTGTCAAAATTATTTTCAAGGTTTATAAGCCACAGTCTATTCAGGTGTTTCAGGCTACGGTTTTATCTCACAAATCTCAATTTTCTTCGAAAGGCAAATGAGCATAATGTGTCTGGTCATAAACTTTCTTTTGGAGTTTGATCCAACTCCTCATTTGATAGCAATAATCTGAGATTTGATCGCTCATCCTCTTTGATCTTGCTGGGATATTTGTTTGCTGCCTTCTGAAGCATAGGAAACTAGGTTTATTAATTTTTAATGCACAAAAAGAATTAGGGCTAGATTTTTCTTGGATAGTCTCAGACTTGTCAGGCAGAAACATCATGAATTAAGCCCCAAAATCAATTTTGTAATTGATATCAGTTATGAAAGCCTCAAACCTTATACTCGTGAACTATTTGTATTGATAAAAATTTCCTAAGCTGACTTACTAGCTTAAAAATAATAATTAGTAAAAAGTAACAAAAATATACGATGAATAATGTTCCTACCCAGGCCTGGATTCAGGGAAGGGCAGGGGGGGCTACTGCCCCGGGGCCTCCACAACAAAGGGGCCCCCACAATAAAATTTTTACAAAATATCCTAACTTTCACGGGTCAGGGGACGTATTTACAATTAAAGTGCTGATCGAAAATATCGGATATTTACATATATATCAAAATATTTCGGATATATATCAAAGTATCGGGTATTTTCGAAAATATGATGATCTTTTCAAACCCTGATTAGGGGTCTCCACTTCTTCGTTGCCTCGGGGCCTCCACACTTCCAAATCCAGCCCTGTTCCTACCCAGAATTATAAATATTTGTTCAACGCTACTTGAAACTAAACTTTAAAAAAAAATCACTTTAAAATTATAAAAAACATAACTATAATTATCCATTGATATAACAGGTTCTTAAAGACATTATACATTTAAGTACAGGGGCAGAGTGAAATATGACATTGAGACAGTATCCAATTATAAAGTAAGAAATAACAACGTCAAAAAGCGCAAATTGCAAATTACTGCAGTATTCTGCAGTTTGTGCTTTTTGATGTTGTGATTTCTTACTTTACTTTTCAGCACAAAGGTATTTATTTATCTTAGTATCCAACTATATTTGAAGAATAAAGCAAAATCTTTTCACAGCTCTATATGAAGCAAAGATTTTTTTTGCACATTACCATAAATTACTAAAATGGATTCAAAAAATCTCTTTTGTTACTAATATATTTCATTAAAAGTTTCTAATCACTCAAATGCTCACCTAGTTTAAAGCAAATTATTTTACCTTCCCAGTTAGTGACCAAAATAGAGGTTAATGAATTGTTTAAACTCTTTTCTAAAAGTAGGGGATACTAACAAGAAAAAACAATAATAGTTTTTTTACTACTGAATTGATTTAATCTGCAAAAAGTTCAGAGCCAAAGGTCGCTGAGTTTTACAATAAGACCAACTTCTTATATCATAGTTTTTTAAAACACAATCAAGGCATTTGACTAATTAACATGCAAATACTAAGTCTTATTTTTCCCAGAATCATTTCAGTAACACCTTTTTTCCTCTTTGGTATTATGAGACTATTGGAAAAAGTTTTTCTTGGACAAAAAATTTGTACAACTAAATTATTATGGGGATAAGTACAGTAAAACCTGTCTACAACAATATTGTTGAGACCTAAAAAATATTGTTGCAGACAGGTTATTATTATAGACAGTTTCATTATTTATATTGACATTTTGCTGGGACCAAGGAAAATATTTTTACAGACAGGTTTATTGTTATAGACAGTATTGCTATACACAGGTTTCACTGTAATAGGAACGTAAATGAGCAATATTACCAATCTTCTTCTCTGCCAGTACCAAGCCTACCACTTGAACCACATCCCCAGGCAAAAGCTTCCCCAGCACTGCCAATAACGACCACATGATATGGACCACAACTTACATCACAGACATCCACACTGAAAGAAACAATGCTTAGTTAATGGAGAACACAGCTACAAACTTTTATTGCTCTTAACGAATGAAAGTACATTGAAGCACCATTTATATGTTTCTCTTTTATACGTTTTTATCAATTATACAGTTTTTAAATTGGTCCTTGCAGTCTAATGCATATTAACCTATACCCATCATATTTTTTTTATATATATATATATATACGCATTTTTCATTCAGTCCCTTTAAAACATATAAATGGTGCTTCACTGTATATGTATCCAGCAAACCTGAGAAGTTTTTCAATCAGTTTGGGCTTGATGCACATATTCCAGTCGCCATGACCTAGACATCCATGGGCGCCATTACCACATGTCATCAGGATGCCGTTGTCACTAGAAAAGACACTGAAACCTTCCCCGGCACAAATCCTAAAAAACATTTTATGAAAATGAAATTTAAATAATTTCAAAATTTGACATGGGTAAAAAATAAAACTGAATTTTATTGCAAAAACATAAAGTTAATGACATACAAGTCATACACAATTCTCATTTCGGTAAACTTTTGAGAACTGCAAGATAATCTGACTGAATTAAAAAATTGCCAGAACTTGACACAAATGCCCAATGATTTGCTGTAGTTAAATGTTACCAAAATGTGTTGGTAAATTGAGGTTGCCATTATTGAATGTTTATCACCAAATGTAAATTTAACAAGATATTTTCTCAGCTAACAAACATCTATATATTTTCTTTGTAAATAGTGCTTTAAATAGCAACTCCCTATCTAATCACATTTAATAAAATTACAATATGATGTATCAAGGCTTGCTGATCATTACTTTAAGAGAAGACTCTGGTGCCAGCTATGGGTACAAATCCCCCTCCTGCATTAAATAATCACTATTACAAACCTTCAACAACCTCATTACTTTGTCAGGCAGATTCTTCATGTTCAAATTTATTAAATATAGTTACAAAAGAAATGCAGCTCAAAAATGACCTCAAATATATGTATGTATAAATGCATATATGCAATCAAAGACATATTTTTATCAGTTTTTTGAAACATGTTGATTTATAGATCTTGTTTAACAATAAATGGCGTAAGATGGAAGAAAAGCCTAGTGAACAATGTTGTTCATCAAATTCTGCTTTAGTGTAGCAAAATACATTGGAAAGGTATGGCTATCTATGTGACAAAATTATTGTTGAAAAGATTAATTGATTTAATGTACAATGAAATGACATCTTTTCAACGAAAAGATGGAAATAGTATAATATGCACCAATCTATAAACTACTTCAAATTTTGCTGATTTAATTAAAATTTTAGGTATTAAGCTTTTTTTCCTTTTGGTTTTTCAAGTCAAAGAGGAAATTTTAATTCAAAAGATTACTGCATACTAAAAGAAAATTCAGTAAAAATAGTAAAAAAAAAAAAAAAAAGAATCATTTCATGAAATCTTGTATTAATTTCCCCTCAAAACATGCTTACCTGGTAATATTTTTTCCTTTCAGTGTCTCTACGCAAAATGGTTTATCTCTCCATGTTTCTAATTTTCCATGGCCTAGTTGGCCTTTCCTTCCATCACCCCAAGTATACACTAAGAGCTCTGATGTAAGTACAATCATATGAGTTGAACTTAAGCAGACCTGAAAAAGATACAAAGAGCTGCTTAAGAGATAAGATCTGAAATTGCTTCTAAGTTTTCAAACAAGCGTTTTCTTTACATGAAATACACCACCAGCTCAGTCAATTCCAGCCAAGGACTGCAGTTTCGTCCTTATTAGCACTCATCAGCCCAGCATAGGAGCGACTGAGCTGGAGGTGGAAAACCTCTTAAGGAAGACAAGAGTGCCAAACAAACTGGTAGCTAATACAGAATTAGCACTGACCAGGCGAGTGACCGAAATATTAGTATCTGTATTAGCTACCAGTTTGTTTGGCACTCTTGGCTTCCTTAAGAGGTTTTAAACCTTCGGCTCAGTAACTCCTATGCCGGGCTGATGAGTGCTAATAAGCACGAAACTGCAGTTCTCGGCTGGAATTGACTTAGCTGGCGGTGTATTTCATGTATTTCTGCCTTAGCCCTGGCTATAGGGCGGTAACTTACTGAATAAGCATTTTATTTATTTCTTAACAAAAAGTTACCAAGAATGAGTGATAGTGAAATTTCACCAAATGTAAGTGTGGCAATTAAAAGTCAGTTGTGATCATAGCTAGATAATACGTGCGCATGTGTGCATGTCATGCGCGGATACATTTGATGCTATGCAGATGCATTTGCTGTAGATATGTGCATTGACTGAAAATTGTTGATCATATCCTGAAAATTGTTAATCATATCCATATTGAACACTGATTATCTTTAACATTTGAAGATAAATTAATGAAAAATGTTGAAAGCAAAAAGCATTTTGTTACTAAACATGTTACTTACCAACAGAATGTTGATTTTCATTCCTGCAAATAGTTTTGAGCTACGTGCGCAGATACTTTATATTTTTTTTTTACTACGGTTATGATAACTCTAATTTGCCAACACACCTCTCAATTTCATGTGATAAGAGCTACAATTTTTTCCACAATATCTGGCTGTTTAAGACACCATTAAGGATTTTGTTATATGAAGTAGAAAACCTCATAACTGCAATTAGTTTTTGTCATAATTATAATTAGTCACACCTAATTAGGGTATAGTTAGTATAAAGCCCCTGATTTGGATGATCAGAGATTTTTAAAACGTAATGTAATTATGCATTTTGAATGTAGTTTGATTTTTTTTTCAACAAAATTCAATAAATATTTATCTTTTGCCCTCTCCTGGAATAGTTTGAACTGACGGGATGATTGCTATATTTTAGTGTAGCTAACATGATTATCATTTGTTTGTAATCAAAACAGGATATTTTTTAAAAAATCATTTGACAGGTACTATTATTTTTTTGTGAGTAAGTAATGTTTTTAAACAAGTTTTTTTTTCCGTAACTTTAAATCAAAATACAACTAGTATTCATGTCCATTTCCCAGATTACAGCTATAAAAACCATGCTTGATGATATGGTCATAATGCCCAAAAAAAACACCATTCTGTTGGTTTTGCCAATGAGTTCGATGATTTTTCAATTCGGTTGGATTTTGCCGACAGAAATTGAAATAATCAAAGGAAATATTTTTTAAAGTGAAACATTACCTCTTTAATTTTACTTCGTGGAGGAAGTGGTATTGGTGAGAGAGATATGTCTGCTTGATGCATTGTCACATCATATAAGACTGATCTGGAAAGGAAATGACATGTTGAAAATTATTTTCTATAATTAAACTGCTGTTATTTATTATTCTAAGCGGTAGCGAATTTTAGAATCTAAGGCACCCAGGCCCTTCCCAAAGGGATTAAATTGATTTAACTATCTTTGAGACCCTAACTTTGAGAGGGTACCCCCCTGGTGCCCTCTCAAAAAACTATTTCTGTATCTGTTCCTGATTCTACTCAAAAGAAAACTTAAATTGTAAAATAACACAAAAACAGGAAAAAAATATAAAAAATAAAAAATCATGCTGTTTCAAAAGCATAGGGAATTTATTGACCGTGAATTTCTAATAAGAGTGCATGATAGTAAAACTTTTATTACAATGACAGCAGAAAGACGTGCTGTTAATAATGCTTTCATGTGAATGGTGGCATCAGAAGTGGCAACTAATGGCTTAAAAAAATTTCTTTTACACAAAATCCTTTATTTTAATCCTTTATTTATATCCCTTTTAAACAACCCCCACTCATTTCTGTCTTAGTTACATTTGATTTAAGCATCAAAACAGGCATCAAATGGTGATTAAAAAATTAATGCACAGCAAAACCCTGGTTTACTTAACTGGGATCAAGTAGAATTCAGGTTACATGAAGTAGTTAACTGAACTTAAATAAACAAAAATCCTGGAGATACAAAATGCATATAAAATCATAAATAAAGTATTGTGTGCTGCACTGAAAGAGAACAAGTCTAAAGGAAGAGTCAGCTGAAATATCAGAGGTAAACTCAACTTTTAATTGATTCTGAAATGACCAACCTCCCAGTCTAAATGTATCTACACTGCTCTTTCATCCCTTCAACAGGGAGTGCTTTCAGCTAAGGTTAGGTCTTAGTATCAAGCAGTTTGATAGCTCTCCACAGGGTGCATTATTAGTGGTTTTGTTTATTCTGTCCGGGCCGGATTTCAAGGAAGGCAGGCGGGGCTACTGCCCCGGGGCCTTCACAATAAAGGGGCACCCACAATAAAATTTTTACAAAATATCCTAACTTTCATGGGTCAGGGGATGTATTTACTATTAAAATGCTGATCGAAAATATCGGATATATACATATATATCAAAATATTCAGATATATATCAAAGTATCGGATATTTTCGAAAATATGATGATCTTTTCAAACCCTGATTAGGATTAGGGAACCCTGATTTAGGAGGATTTGTAAAGGGAACATATATATATCTACACACACGTATATTCTTTGTTTTATTGATATAGATTGGAATATATACCTGGTTCTTGGAGATCCGAGTAACAAATGGGCAAATACAAAAATATACGTTTTAATAAAAATGAATAAAAAAATTAGGACTACAGTATTAACACATATTATGAGCAAAACTGATAATTTTATGTAGACTGCTGAATTGTGAACCTTAAGCTATTTGAGAACTCTATAGGGTGGTTTTGAGTTGCACTTTGCAGAGCAGTTCAATATCACAGTAAAAAAATTCTTAGCATAAAAATAATTACTGGTATTTCATTGATATTACTAACCTTTTTCAATAAATTTCTTTCTTTTTTTTATTTTTTAATTATAATAATTTATTTATAAGTACAATGTAGAATTTTCACAATAAGTATATCTAATGCCCTCTCTCTCAGGCACTCATGTTAATAACACTGAAAGTTTACAACACAACTAAAAATACCTATAGATTTACTAAGAATATAAATCAACTGTCAAAAATGGTATTTCTTACCTTGGTTCTAATGCACTGCTGAAACAAAAAGAAAAATAGTATCAATGAATGAAAAATGTTTTTAAAGATTATGTTTTATACACTTTCCACAAAATCTCAAATTTTGAAAATAAAATAAAATAAAATACATGCTTTTTTCCAACTGCAGGCTGTCCTTGGTAATTGAAGTCCATGGAAATTTCAGCATCATCATCGTAATATGCTATGCTTTTGTCCTCGTATATGTCAAGCAACTAAAAAAGAAAAAGGATGTAAGTGGCAAAATTAAAAATTTGGAGATAACCAGTACACATGGTAGGTGAACCTCTTCTCTGCCTTTGGGCTAGAGATGGTACAGTAGAAGACCATTATAACGCACACCTTGGGACCAAAGCTTTTGCGTTATATAGGTCGTTTCTCAAATTTTGAAACTAATGTTCAGAATGTATCTATATTAGCACTTCAGAATGGGTTTTATCTGCAATGAGTAGTAAAGCACTAATTATAGAATTAGTTATTCACAAATAAACATGTCTCACAATCAAAAGAAAGTGATATATCTTGCACTTCT
Organism: Uloborus diversus; assembly: GCF_026930045.1. NCBI lineage: Eukaryota > Metazoa > Arthropoda > Arachnida > Araneae > Uloboridae > Uloborus > Uloborus diversus. The sequence goes on along the minus strand of NC_072735.1, from coordinate 165,176,335 downwards.
GGTAGCTTCATGGCTTGCATAACAGCTGCATTTTAAGAGCCATCTGGTATTTTCTTTTCACTGTGCATACTAATTTTCATTTAAAAGCTTTGAAATATGATGGGAAGATGAAAAACTGTTTCAAAATTTAATTTGCCTAACCTTTTTTATGTTTGCAAGGCAAAACAGAGGGATTTTTAAACTTCAAAACCTATTGTTTACTTCTGAAAAGTTGTGCAGTTTATAAAGAATTGAGTTATATGGGTTGGCGTTATAATGGTATTCTACTGTACTAGTAGTCCTGGTAGTTGCTGCTATACAGCATGATTTAGAAAAAAAATTCACTGAAAGTCTACCTAGGATGTTATCTTTAAATGTGTTTCACTCAAAACTTGAAAAAGTCCACTTACATCCCTTTGCTTCTCACTGCCTCATTTGTCATTGGCTTATTTGCAGTTTTATTCCTTTTTAATAATAATGGATTAAAGGTGGCAAACACTTGTACTACAGTAGAATCTTGATTATCCATTTGCCGATTAACTACCTTTATGATACATTTTTTTTTTTTTTGGAATATTTATAAACAAGTACATTTACTATTAATTTTATCAAATATAAACAGATGGCAATATGTACAAGATAAAAAGCAAAATGATTTGAAGGCAAATCAAAAAGTCTTTGCACCTATTTTTTTTAAGCCAAAATATGGCTGGGAATACAAAACGAATATATACATTCCCAGCAGTGACAGTTCCTTTAATGGTACCAGCCGTATCTGCTTTTTGCTCGGAAGAGCGGAGCTGCTATCAGTCATTTAAGATGACAGTATGTCTTCAGAAGTCCACAGCTTATGAGTAGCGACGTGTTATTCGTTTTCTATGGAGCAAGGGACAAACGCAACTAGCAATTCGTGGGGAAATGCTCCCCACGCATGGGAAAAGTGTCTCTCTTGGAGACTGACTTGAAGATACACAAGGGGCGTTTGTCTCTTTTGCTCCATAGAAAATGAATAACACTTCATTGCTCATAAGCTATGGACGTCTGAAGACGGACCTTCATCTTAAATGACTGACAGCAGCTCCGCTCTTTCGCGCAAAAAGCAGATACGGCTGGTATGGTTAAAGGAACTGTCACTGCTGGGAATGTACATATTTGTTCTGTACTCCTAGCCATATTTTGGCTTAAAAAAATAGGCGCAAAGACTTTTTGATTTGCCTTTGTATTATACAATGTTTGAGTTATTCAACGGAATAAAAGAAGTATTTTGTTTCGGCATCATTTGGATTGAAAAACATGGCATACTTTTCTTTGTTCCTCTTTTTTGCAGCAAAAAGTTGATTCATATAGTTATTATGGTTAGAACTAGAATTTCATTTCAAAAATCAATTTATAAATTGAAAATAACCATCATGCATAAAACTGAAAACCTATTTACTGGAGGTAACTTGTGATGTAAAATTTCGGTTGCTGTGGGCCGCAAATCAGGATCTCTTTGCAAGAGTTCTCGAATAAGTTGTTTGAATCCAGGGGAATAATTCCCTTTCACTGGAGCAAATTGACCCTAGAACAATCAATTATTAATTATTGCTAATTGGTTTTAAAAACAAAGAAAAACATTTGTTTTCACTAATGTCTAAAGCAGAGCACAATTGAAGGCAGACTTGTCATTTTAACACATCTCGAGGAGAGTGAAGTGGAGGACAGAGAATGTAAAATCAATATACACATAGGCAGATTAACAGGGGGTGCGCCATACCCCCAACATTTTTAGTTGGATTTAAAAAAAAATTAAATCAAGTACATTTCAACAGGAAACACAGTTTGGAAAAAAAAACTTATATTTTCCCAGATACAATGTAACTTAATTTACTTGAAAGCACTTCCCCTCCCCCCCCCAAAAAACCCCAATTATATGAGGTTCATTGTGTGACCTGTGGATGTCTCCACACATTACCAGTGCAAGAGAAGCATAAATGTGCTATGTATTAAGAATAAGAGTATTTTTATCCATTTAAAGAAAAAAAACATAAATAATTACATACATAAAATAAACACATTTAGTAAATTATACTGTGCGGCAAAAAAAAACCCCTTCAAAATGCTTCTGACATTTCGTCGACTGATTCTTACGTAAAATGACCCCCTGAATATGAATATGACCTCTGTTTTCCCACTATAAATACCAATTTTTTTTAAAGCCCCCCCCCCCCCCCCGCCCCAAGTTTTTTTCAATTTTCCTTAGTTTTAGAGCAACTTTTTTTCTTTTTTTTTTTGGAGGTGAAAGGAGCTTTATATTAACTGCTAACATAGTTTTGGTGGGCAAGAGAGGTTCAAAGTTCAAAATCATGGACACCGATCACAAAATGGGGTTAAAACTATAAGAAACATCAAGAAACAAAGAGGTATAAGTGCCAAAAGGTAGATTCTGTGTTAAATGAAAGTGAAGTACAGTAGACATAAATTAATTTCATGTCCTGTTCATAAAGAGGAGCTGGCTATGATAGTCTTTTTGCAGTCATTAAGAATTTTTCTCTGTAATTCTTTGCAGAGCATTAACGCATCCATGTCCACTTGTGTCATTTCCATGATAGAATCTTCCTTCACTAACAAATCAGAAAGATCATTTCTATTGTTTAGAAATGGCTCAAAATTTTCAATATGAACGTTTTTGGTTGTGCGTCACTGACATCGGTATCCTCGTTGGTTTTGTCCCTCTTTGTCACTCCTAAAAGCTCTTCTTCCAGTGAGTTCTGAACTGTGTGAGTTTAATAACTTTACTTCTGGCAAGAGCTCTAGAATCAATTGCATAACGTGTCTCCAGTGGCCCGAGCTTGATTATTAGCATGCCAAAATGCAGTTTATTTCGTGTAATCTGCAATCTTTAGGAGTTTGGATTTTGAAAAAGAGGGGGAAATTTTATCTGTTTGCATTGCCGCATCTACGTAAAACCAAAACTCATCCACGTAAAATAAAGGTGTCAAATCTTAAACCACGTATAATCGAAACCGTGTAAAATAAATCCACGTAAAACGAGGGACTACTGTATGTGCGTGGAAACTCTAAATCATGTTAGAAAGCACTACCTGTCAAAGATACCAATATCACAAACAATAATTACCCAAAAACATTGATGTTTCTCCATTCCTCTTGAACAGGTTATTAAAAAAAATCATTTTTCTTATTTAAACTAATTTGCTTCTAGGTGCCTTACCTCTATAATTAAAAATTTAAATAAAAACTTTAGTCAATTTCTTACTTTAACAATTTTATTCACCAATGCAGGCAAATTAGAGCCTTCAAATGTCTTCTGTTGGCAAGCAATTTCATATAATATGCATCCGAGGGCCCAAATGTCAGATTTTTGATTATAGAATTTACCTTCACACTAAAAAAAAACGTGTTAAATAAATAGCTTTTTCATGGAAAAATAAAGTAATAACAGATTATTACTATGTGAAAAGGCGTATGACTCACTATTTCAGGGCTAATGTAATAAGGAGTTCCAACAACAGTTAGAGCACCACCTTGCTTTGTAGTTAACATTTTTGATATGCCAAAGTCTCCAACTTTAACAGTACCATCTTTTGTCAAGAAAATATTAGCAGTCTTCAAATCTCTAAAATGTATTAAACCAACTATAATATCAATCAACTCTGTTTACCTCAAAAGATGAATCTAAAGGGAATCTATCAACAATTGCCTTACCTTTTACAATAATCTACATTGCAAGTAGTGCATTGAGTTCGGTAAAATGTGATATAAATCTTTAATTAACATATTATACACCCCAGTGATGCCTAACTTTTTTTCATTCAAAGGCTCCATCTCTTATTAAGATGATTCATGCAAGCTGGAGCCAAAAATCTAAAAAATTTCTAAATAACATGAGAAAATATGAAAAAGTTTACGAAACAAGAATTGTCGTTATCAGCACTCGATGCTTATTGTTATTAGGGTCAATTCACAGTATTTGGTCCAAATGTAGGGTCTGCAACTGATACTTTTTTTGCCATAACTATTTAATTTACTATTTGATTAGCATATTGTTTTATTTTGAGTTTGTGCGTTGGTAGGACTAATCAAAAATACAATTTTACACTAATCAAACAGTAAATTAAATAGTTGTGGCAAAAATAATGTAATGTTTCGGACTGTATATTAGGACAAAATGCCGTGAAATGGCCCATTAATGAAAACTTTGTATTTGTTTTCCAGAAACCATAATAGATGTGACTCATGGAGTCAATATCAAATATATCATTTAATTTACATATGGATACATTCCGAACTCATTTAAATCAGTTTTTTTCATCTTCTGATGCTCCCATTCTAGAAATCATCGATTTGAAATTGTATAGGACTTAATTGTTACTTAATGCCTCATTCTACCTTTTGTTTTTGTCGAAAATACTCCACAGTAAAATAAGAAATAACGGAAAATGGCACAAATTGCAGATTACTGCAGACTTGATTTCCTTGTAATGCCGAAACACGTGTCCACAGGAATAATCTGCAAATTTGAGCTATCTCACGTTGTTATTTCTTATTTTACTTTTTATGCACAAAAGTATTTACTTAACATACTCCACAGTGCATGGGTTCTCAAAGAATATTTTTGGTTTCTTAAAATTTAAAACTTAAATATTATAAATATTTTTTGAGTTAAGTTAAGGCTCATGAAGGGACTCTTGCAACAATAAAATCAACTCGCCAACCAATCATCCAGTCGGCAAGCCTTTTCACTATAGTTCATATTTTATTTTATTAAATAGGATTAAAAATGCATAGCCATTTTATATTAATAGCATAGTAATAGTTTAATCCACTCAACAATATCATGGAAAGGGGGGGGGGAGAGAAGGGAAGAATAAAAGGAAACTTTTGAATACAATTATTAATCAGAAAAATTAAAAAAAATGTTGGTTCTAAAATAAAATAAAATATTTTACATTTAACTAATTAACATCAACAAGCATTAAAAATAAAATTAAAAAAAAAAGCATTGCACATTTAACAAATGAAAGTTGAAAAATAAACTTCTATAAATTAATGAAATAGTCTTAATTAATATTTTCCGTAAATTTTGAGATAGATATAAATATACAAACCTGTGCAATATATTGTGGTCATGCATATGTTTTATAGCTGCGACAATTTGCTTGAATAATAATAAAATCTCCTTTTCTTCCATTGGACTTTTCATCTGTGACAAGTACTGGGCTAAATTTCTGAAAAATTAAGAAAAAATGAGACTTAAAGTCATAAATAAGCTGTAACTTAATAATTTTAGAGGAAGTTATGAAAGTAACGAATTTACCTTCATTTGCAACTCATTTAAGCCTCAAAATGTATTGAAAGACGTTTATTATTTAAAACTTAAAATATATATTATTTAAGCCTTAATTTACTGTAAAAAACACTTATTTTCACAAGCTTTCAACTTCTGCGATTTTTTGGAGCCTGTTATAATCGCAAAAATGTAAGCCTTATGAAGTAATTTTTGCAGCAGAATTTTGATCTTCATATAATATTCGCAAAATTTTCCCGAAATTACTGGTATCTTCTTTTATGCAAAAATTGCAGCTCGTGAAAATAAGTGCTTTTATAGAAGTCATGTGATGCAAAATTGAAGATTAAATTTTGCATTAAGGTTTTAGAAAAGAAATAAAAACTTTACCAACCCTCCATCAGCGTACTCCATTTCAATCATCAAAATTCCATCATTTTCAAAGCTGTCATAATAACTTACGATATTTTCATGGTTCAGTAAAGATAGCACACTAACCTGGGAATTAATAAACGTATATATATATATATTTTATAAGAGACAAATTAATAAATATTGAAAACAAAAAACAGTTCCAGCATTTATCACTTCCTGATACATATACGATAAACCAATACTTAAATAATGAATAGCATTCCTTTCAATTCTCATGATATAGTTAATTATATGAAGCATTATTAACAACTGACGAATAAAATAACAAAGAAAATAAGCATATGAAAATTTACAAAAGTAGATAAATGTTTAAATAAAATTTTGATTGCAAATGTTTAAAAAAAATTTTTCACAGTAAAGCATAAAAAAAATCAGTTGTAAAGTATTTTAAAAAAAATCACACACCTCGTTCATAGCAAGTTGTCTTTCACTGGCAGTGAGATCATGCATATTAATTTCCTTCACAATAACGAAAGAATCATCACATTTTTTTCTGTACAAGACAGCTGTTCCAAAGGCCCCTGTAAAAACATGTTGATGCCAGTATCAGCAAATCATAGTGAACGTAACAAAAAACTAATTTGACACTCAAAAATTCAAGTAGCCCAGCTTGCAGTTACCCCCCCCCCCCAGCCTTGCATCATTGATGAACAAGTGTTGACATTTCCAAATGTAGGTTTGTTGCCGTAAGTTGCAAAATACTTACGGTAACAGACATGAAACTGCTGTCAGGGCAATTCCATTTAATTACAAAAAATATAATATAGCTATCATCCTGTAATTAAATCTATTAGCATGTAATTTAGAGCATTTCACACCAAAAATTAATCAGAGTAGAAATTTGGCTTCTGGAAAGTAAACTAGCGGCTCTGTATTTTTCTTTCTGCTGGATTCCTTTCGTTAAAATTTAAATTTTAAAAAAATGAAGAAGAATTTAAATTAAAGAATTTCAATTTTATTGTTTCTTTTTTAGTCTGTCTGTTTAAAAGAATATGAAGAAAAATAAATAATTTTAACATAAATAAAATAAATAATTTAACATCATGAAGGAAAAATCTCACACATGGTCACATGGACAGAAAATGGCAGAAAACTTTGAAAATGATCCCTATGTGTATGTATACAAAAATTAATTTTATGTGTATTTTTAATTTTATTGTAATAGCTAGGCTGGCGACTGCTTTTGGCAGACACTGAGAGGGACATTTTGGATGCTGATGAGGATGCTAGTTGTTGTTTGTGGAAACTAGTTTGTCAAAGTTTTGTAATTTTGAAAGCTAATCCTTAGTTTTGTCATGATACTGGATTTCACTTACACTCAAATGACAACATGACAGTAATGTGAGTTCATAAATACTTCACAAGCACTATATTAACTATTATTATTAACACTTACCTTTGCCAACAGTTCTAATTTTTTCATAACCAGATAAATTCTGCATTTGGCTTTGTAATGATGCATTGAGAAATTCCTCCATTTTTTCAGGAATGAAATACAAGTCCATAACTGACCTGTAAAGACATTAATAAATAAAAAGTTTTATTAAATATAAAAGCAGTAACGGTTAATGATAAAAACTTCTATAGGTGCACAGAAAGTTCTGGTAATAATAATACTGAAATAAATAAGTGGGATGAAAGTTGAACAAAATATAGACTAGTTTACAGTTGAGCAACTCGAGCTATTTCCAGAAGAAAGATTGGTTTATTAAATGATATTATCAACAAGTGTCAGTAAATATATATCATGGGGTTAGAAAAATAACACTAACTCAAAATTTTCGATTTTTCAGATTTTTCTGGCGACGAAACTGAGATATTCTTAATTGTAAGACTCAATAGGTCATGCAAATTACCAAAAGCCCAGTTATGACATCCAGAGACTGAAAATGTCACCAGCTTTTAGCTTTTAGCTACCAATTTGTTGATAATCTCAGTTTCAACGAGAGAATATGCTCCTGGCTCCGTTATTGACAATTCCAAACTGATTAGACCATAACAAGGACGAAAGTACAGTTTGAATGTCATAACTGGGCTGTCAGTATTTTGAATGTAGTTCTGCTTAAATCTGGTGTAAGTTAATTAATATTAATTGGGTAATAAGTTATTGCCGCTTAAAAAGTAATAAGTCATGTCTTCAGTTCTTTGAATTTTTTATCACATTAACTTTACCAGCCTATAGTTGGGGCAAATCTAACCTGGCAGTAATGTGAAGGTTAAGCAGATCCTACCCACAACATTACGACACTAACAGGTTAGGTTTCCCCCCAACCATAGCAGCTTTTGCAGGACAAATACATTTATGAAAAACATGTTTTTTGAATTTGTATGCTTTGTAACTCCAAGGTATATACTACACTACAGAAGTAAAGAGCAATACTTGCATATTTTTTGTTTTTCATTTCTCGTATTTTTGGCATTGATCTTATTTAAGCTTTATTGCACAAACTAGCTTCGTTAATTCCAGCTGAAAACAAAGTCTAAAAAGAATGTCAAATTCTAGCATTTTACTAGTGTTTGTATCAGAGTAAAAAACATGTTTCTTTGAACATCTGAAAAACTCATTTTTGTAGCTACTGCCATTAACCTGCCCATGTCACACTTGAAGGACACAACAATTTTCAACCATTTTAGATTGAATTATTGTTGCCACAATAATTCAATCCAATAGGAAACATTATTTTATGAATAAAACTTGTAAAAGCTGGCCTCCTTTGAGGGGTACATAATTAGTCCTACATCATATATACCAGCCTCTATAAGTTGACCTCCTGTCTAAGTTGAACACTAAAATACGCTATCGCATGTGGTCGACTTACTCAGGGGTTTCATTATACTCATTTTATTTTAACTAATATTAAGCCAATTTATAATGGAGAGCATGGAAAAATCTGTATAAGTACTGTACCCATTCCTCAGGAATTTCAGAAGCACATTGCAGTGGCAAAATTCAAAGTCCCTACTTTCTATGACTTCTTACCTGGACACTTACACCACATACTGTCCAACCACAGATTGCATGGAATTTTCGAATATCTAGATAAGATGAATTTATGTGAAAGAGGGGGAAAAGTAAAAATTTGATGCGCGTATTCCGCTCATTTGAAGGAGACTCTGCATCTGCAAAAGCCGACATCGGTAAAAAGTAATTGATTCGTCCATTTCCGGCTGTAAAACGGATGTTTGTCTTTCCATACAATCCGTGGTCAGATAGTAGGTTTGTTTCTTTTCCTGACTGCTCTGATGTTCTACAAGAGACTAAATGAATTTTAACCATTTATTTGTGTGCTCTCAACTTCAAGGAAAACACCTTTCTGTTGTTGATTTTTTAACGTTGCTGAGCTCTAATGGGCAGCTTTTAGGGAGTTATGGTCCTTGAACTCTCCCCCAATGTAGGATACAAATATTAAAATAGACTAAAAAATAAAAAAGAGCTATAGAAAGTACCATTAAAAATTTAAAACTAAAACTTCCTTTGCTTAACACATCTATTTTCAAAAAATGTAATGTAGAAAGTCTAATAAGGAGTAAAAATCCATTGAAAAAAAAGAGTTATAATGAATTGTTTAACTGCAAAAAAAAAAAAACTGCCACCAGGGGTGTAATCAGTAGAACAGTAGGCTATTGAGTTAAGGGCCTAGTATTGAGGGAAGTTTTCTTCTTAAGGGAAGTTTTTCCCGATTCTCTCCCAGTGGTTTGGATCCTACATTAAGCTGCAGTGATACATACAGACATTTCATGATTAGTCTGTTTAGCCAAAGATTTTGCTAAAGAGAATAAAAATTGCACAAGGTGGTTGATCCAGGCCTGTCATTTAGAGCGGTCAGGACAGATTGCCCCTGGCTTTGAGAAATCAATGCCTTTATATATTTATGAAGACACAGTTTTTGTTATTTTTTTGATACACTATTCACAGAGCTCCTTTACCTCTTCTGGGAAAATTTTTATCAATCATTTAGGTACAAAGCAAACCACCAAAATACAAAACTAAAAATATGAACAGGGGTAGAAGTGACCGACTTGTCACATATAGGACATTTTCCACAAAAAAAATAGGACAAATATAGGACACCTTATATGAATAATTTTGCTATGAAAAAAGAAATAATACATATCATATATTTTTCAGTTATTCTTTTCAAGGATTTTGTTAGAAAAAAAACCTCAAACAAAATATTTTACATCTATAATGACTTTCCTGTAGTTGAAAGAATAATTTTTGAAAAAAGTGTACTTTCTAGACTAAATAACTAAATAAAATTTGAAAAAAGATAATTTTTTTTTTTTTTCCTCACTCATGACCCAAGTACTAATTCCACTGCTCTTAGATTTTATATCTAAACTGAACCCTTTACCACTTGTATTAAGAACAAACAGAGCTTGAGAAGGATCCTTCTGACGTTTTTCAGAGTTTTCTTTATGCTTGAACGTTTTAGCATGCTGCCTCAATTGCGAAAATCCACTATTGCTTATGGGCACTGAAAAGTTGCAAAAATGACAAAAAGCGATAAAATCATCTTTTCCTTTAGTGCATCATGCACCAAAATTTGTAGAATTAATGTCCTCCTGGTTCAACAACTCCACACGAAATGTTGTTAAGCGATGCGATTTCGCCATTTTAATTCCACTTATTACAACAAACTACGTTTTAACATCATAAGGAACTAATTATTCCACAATCACAAAATTCCACAAAAAGAAAAGATTGCAAAAAGAAAATTAGAACATTCCGATCAGAAAATGCACTGAACGCAAAAATATACCAACAAAAACCATGATGGAAAACAAAACAAACGGCTGTTGCCCCCCCCCCCCCCAATGCAAAATTCTAAAACCAACTTCATTATTAGTTCTCAAAACTCCACCCACTATAAAGTGACGTCAAATTGCTGTAGCTAATGAGAAAAGATGCCTGTTGCAGAATTTAGTCAGTTGAGTTTTTTAATTTGAAATTCGTTTGGGCACGTACTTTCAGCAAAAAATCCGATGTCAGAAAGTTTATTTACCGTTCCTTCATAGGCGGATTTAGGACTGAGTTCCTGGGAGGGCAGGATTTTTTTTCAGCAACATTTTTATTGCCCCCTACTCCTATGTTTTTGTCTGTTTCCTGTGATGCATAAGTCCATGCTTTACATTTTTGTGTGTCGTTTTCATTAATGTGTGTTTTCATGCTGTCCTTTTTTAATTGACCTTAGGGAGCTATCAACAGAGTGACGCAGGGCTCCCTTTTAAGTGGGAAATATAATATCTCCAATTTTAGGGGGCCGGGGGTTTCTCCCCCGGAGGAAATTTTGTAAAATGGATATACAATTCTGCATTTTGAAGCCTTATAAAAGTTAATTGGATAGACATAGAAATTGATAACTAGATTATACAGTTGCACAGTATTGTTCAAACTTTGTAAGAAACAGCCATTTTAAGTTTGAAAGAAAAAATAAACTAGATCTCTCATTACAACAACCTTTTTTTAATTATAAGTAGTGCAGAAAACGAAAAGGAATAGAGGTAGTGTATCATTTTTTTTCCCTGGCTAAACAGATTAACAATATGCAGTATAAGTAATTGGAGCCTACTTTGCTTAGGATTTTCAAAGACTTATCTAATTATTTTCTAGGACTCTAGAATAAATAAAGTTATTTAACGCACTTCATTTGTACTTTCCAGTCTCTGGTATTTTAGTACTTGATTGTAAATTTTTGCAGTCCTGTTCAAACTTTGGGAGAAATAGCTATTTTAACTTTAAAAGAAAAAAGAAACCATAGATTTCTCATGACAACAACCTTTCTTCAGTTGCAAGTGGGGAAGAAAACGAAACGAAATAGAAGTAGTATGTATTTTTTTCCGTGCTAAACAGATAGACAATATGCAGAAGAAGTAAGATAAAAGCAACCAATACAAAAGAATTTCCAAAATACTGCATTCGGGATTGAATAAATAGCAAGATATGAAACATGTGAGTCACAAAAATTTATTTCAAATAATATGTTACAAACGTGAGAACCATGATTTTTGCATTTTTAATACAGGATGTGGCAAGGAG